>NW_016815254.1:1211647-1223263 GCF_001698545.2 Rhinopithecus bieti
ATATATACATATATATACACACACACACATACACACACACACACACATATATACATATATATATATATATATATATATATTTTTTTTTTTTTAATTGAGACAGGGTCTCACTCTGTTTCCCAGGCTGGAGTGCAATGGTGCAATCATAGTTCACTGCAGCCTCAAAGTCCTGGACTCAAGCAATCCTCCCACTTCAGCCTCCTGAATAATTGTGATCACAGTCACACACCACCATGCCCAGTTAACTTTTTATTTTATTTTATTTTTGTAGAAACAGGCTCTCGTTATGTTGCCTTGGCTGGTCTCAAACTCGTGAGCTCAAGCAATCCTCCTGCCTTGGCCTCCCACAGTGCTGGGATTACAGGCATGAGCCACCATACCTGGCCTCAAATATTTTGTAAATATGAAGTCTCCCTGTACCTCATCCCAAAGGGTATGGTTTATTACCATCTCTCAGGATTTTACACACTCGGGAAACCCACATACTTCGAGTTCGAGGAACCAAACCCATAGGCTAGAGTATGGCTGCCCTCCAAAAAATACCGTGTGCAATCTTTGTTGTGAGGTGCCTTCTCAGGGTGGCCCAAGGTTTTCCCAGACTCTTCCATATTGGTGAAGTTCTGTGTGTCTCCAGGGCTGTCAGAGCCCTCATGCCTCAGCCATCCCTATAAGGGCGGGACAGGCACAGGCAGGTAGACACTGACTCCCTTCCTACCTAGATCACATGGCACACGGCAAGACAGAGACAGGACCACGTCCAGACCAGGGCTGTGGTCACCAGGGAAGGCCATTAAACTACTGCATTATGTGACATTCTCTAGAAGCCACCTGGACAGGGAGGCCAGGGCAACTTAGGTTTAGGGCCAGGTTAACTGCCATGGCTTTTGGGGAGAGAAAGTGGCCTAAAATAGATACAGGAATTTAAGACAAATACAACAGCACTCATTTGAATATGATTTTAACAGTCTTGTAGGTTCTGACAACTCAGATGAACCTGGCTTTTCATGAAATCAGCGCTAACCAAAGCCGGCAGGTATAGTAATGGGAGCCCTTTCCTTCAATCCAGCCTAGATCATTCCCTCATCCCTTTTCTTTCCCATCCCACTCAGAACTCAGCTCTCAAGAAGCTCAGTTTCATGATGACTTTGAATTTAATCTACCTTCCCTCGGTGCTTTAAGAGTATTTTTTCTACACTGGATTGATTTAGAGCACCTTGTTTGTTTCTTTGTAAGCATTCTTGAGCCTTTCTCAGATGTCTGTGTCAAGGCTTTACCTAAACTAATTGTATTGGATCATGGCTGTGCGCAGGGTAACCAAGAATTCTGGTTTCCCTGGGACCATCCCAGGTTTCAAGTCTGGGCAAACTCCTCAGCCCCATGCAAACCAGGAGGGTTGGTCAGCTTAGCTATGAAGCTCCTCTTTGGAAGTCCTTCCAGCTGGTCATATCTAGAGCAGTGTTGTAAGTGGTGTAGACCCTCACATGTGGTCCTTGGAGAGCAACAAGGTGTCCCCTGGGAGCTTGTTAGAGATGCAGACTCTCAGGCCCCAACCGGCCCTGCGCATCAGAATCTGCTCTTCAGCACAGTCCCTGGGGGCTCCCATGCTTGCCACAGTGGAGAACAGCTGTGCTGGGGCGGGGAGGGGTGGGGGGAGGCGACTTCCTGCTGAGAAACACAGTGTGGATGACATCTGCTTTTGAGGCACACTTCCAGGGGAGTTCCCCATTTGAACTTAGCCCAAAGCTTTTGGGAAGCCAGTAAAGCCCTAGACTAGACCAATTTGAAAACATCCCAACTGGGGGCAGAGATCAGTGATAGTCTCCAGCAAGGCTCAGGAAGGTTGCAGCCATTTGGGCATCTGGCAGAGCCCCCACACTGGCCTTTTCTCTCTGAGAATGCAAGGGAAAGACAGAGTTAGAGGAATGGCCTCATATCTGCTCTAATTATACGTACATACATGTATATGTGGTTTGGCAGCATCTTGGAGCTGTCTCTCTCTCTCTCTATATATATATATAATATATATATATTTTTTGAGACAAGATCTCAGTGTTGCCTAGGCTGGAGTGCTGTGGAGCAATCACAGCTCACTGCAGCCTTGACCTCCAGGCTCAAGCAATCCTCCCACCTCAGTCTCTCCAGTAGCTGGGACTACAGGCACTCGTTGCTAGGCCTGGCTAATTCACTTTTATTTTTAGTAGAGATGGGGTCTCACCATGTTGCCCAGACTGGTCTCAAGCTCCGGAGCTCAAGTGATCCTCCTGCATCAGCCTCCCAGAGTGCTGGGATTACAGGCATGAGTCACTGCCACGGGCCTCTAATTTACATATAATGACAAATGATTCACAAGTGTTGGCACAGTAACTATTGTTAGCTAGAAATTATTTGTGACACCTCATCTCCAATCTTAATACTCTGCAGTTCTCAACTTGGGTGTTGATCAGAAGCTCTATAGAGCTTGTTGTTGTTGTTTTTAAAAAATGCCTGGGGGCACACCTCGTACTTCCTGATTCAGGGTCTGTGGTGAGGGTCCAGGTTTCTGTAATCTGGGGATGTCCCCGGTGGTTCTGAGGGGCACCCAGGGAGAAGGCCACCAGGAGAGGATCCTGCGCCGCGTTCAGCCCTGGCCTCTCGCTGCCATCCTGCCTGTCACCAGGTGGGGGCGCCCTCTCCCTCCTGGCGCTGAAGGGACAGCACCGCCACTCACCTACCTGGGTCTGCACGCTCTTTTTTGCAGCGGGAGGGAGGTGTGGATTGTGAGTCTGGACCTCGGAGAACTCAAACCCTCGGGAGGCGTAGAGATTGCGCAGTCTCCGAATATAGAAATATTGACCCTGTTACTGAAACAGTAACAGCAGACTGCAGCTTTTCATGGACAGAGATGTTCCCGAAGGTGCCACGGGTCCTGTTGGCCCAGGCCTGGGAGTGCTTGCTCGGAGCCCTTCACTCTGCACTTCAGTTTCTGCCCCCCGCCCCCCGCCCGCTATGACTTGACTTTGAGAAGAGCCTAGGACTGTGGGACTTTTTTTCATAAAGTGTCATGAAAGCTCCTCCTAGAAGCCTTTGTCGACATAGCCTCCCCTACGGTGCCCTTGGGGCTTTAGAGGTGAGCTTCCAGGGGCCGGGTGACCCTGCACCCCCTTCCCTCTAGGCCAGGTGGGACTGAAGGCGCTGCGGCTGGGGAGCTGCCTGGGCAGCACAGCGCGGGGCACAGCGACAGAGAGGGCAGGCAGGGGGCCTGGCTCCAGCCCCGGTTTCCTAGGAAGTTGTGACCCTACAGCCTTCTCCGGACTCAGCTCTCCTTTCCATGTGGGGTGGGTTGGTGCAGGTGATCTCCGCCTTGTGCTCTGGCTTTAGCAAGCCATGATTCCCTGAGAGCTTTCATGTGGACAAGGGTCCCTGTCCGCTAATGCCCCTCAGAGAACACACGCAGGGCTCTTGCGTGCAAACAGACTTAGGACCCAGGTTCTGAGGAGTACGTTTCGGAAGGCTCATCTGCCCTTCTTCCCTGCTGGAAGCACAGGCCTCTCCCACCCCAGCAATGGTCCCAACACTGGGGACTCTGACCCATCAATGTCCTTGATGTGCCTGGCACTGTGCAAACTCTCTGCACATGAGTCTTACTCCGCCCTTCCCACAACTCCATGAGGAAGTATCATTATCCCCATTTTGTTTTATCTTAGTTTTAGAAGACAATTTTTATGTCAGTTTAAGCTAACAAGTGTACCAGGTCTGCTGAAATGTATACTTTTTGCCTTTTTCCATGTTGGACTAAAATAGGGCCAATTGTGTCACCATTTGGCTTATAAAGTACCAAGCATTTTTCCATTAAGAATGAACAGATCGCAGGGTGTGGTGGCTTATGACTGTAATCTCAGCACTTTGGGAGGCAGAGGTGGGTGGATTACAAGGTCAGGAGTTCGAGATCAGCCTGGCCAATATGGTGAAGCCCTGTCTCTACTAAAAATACAAAAATTAGCCGAGTGTATGCCTGTAGTCCCAGCTACTCGGGAGGTTGAGGCAGAAGAATTGCTTGAACCCGGAAGTGAGAGATTGCAGTGAGCTGAGATTGCATCATTGCACTCCAGTCTGGGTGACAGAGCAAGACCCTGTCTCAATAAGAAAAAAAGAAAGAAAAGAAAAGAAAGAAGGAAAGTAAGAACAGATCTCCCCAGCAGTTTGGGAGGCCCAGGCAGGAGGATCGCTTGACCCCAGGAGTCTGAGACCAAGTTGGGCAACATAGTGTGACTCCGTCTCTACAAAAAGTTTAAAATTAACTGGACAGGGTGGCACATGCCTGTGGTCCCAGTTACTCAGGGGAGTTGAGGAAGGAGGACCTCTTGAGCCTAGGAGGTCCAGGTTACAGTGAGCCAAGATTGCACCACTGCATGGCACTCCAACCTGGGAGATAGATCGAGACTCTGTCTTAAAAAAAAAAAAATGAACAGATCTCAAGGTGGGACCAAATTGAGATTGGATTTTAAATAATCACCAAGTATTTAACACCTCTTTATCACATAACTGATGACCCTGAGAGGAAACTGAACTCTTCCAGAACATCAGGCACAGGCATGATTCAGTGTGACTCAGTGCATCCCCAAACAATGAAGCCTAGGGTTGGTTTGGTTTGGTTTGGTTTGGTTTGGTTGGTTGGCTGGTTGGTTTTTGTTTTGTTTTGTTTTGTTTTGTTTTGTTTTGTTTTGTGTGATTGGTTGTTTTGTCTGGTTTTATTTGTCAAAAATTGTGGACATAAATGGCTGAAGATTTTGCTTAAAAGTGCTAGAGCATCATCAATATATATTATTTCAAACCCCACCCTCACCTACCTCACCCACACTTCAGCCTCTGGGAATGGGAGTTGGGTGCTGGATTTTGAGGTCTGTGAAAGCTCTTGAACAGTGAGATCTGATGAGCTTCTAGACTGCAGAACACGTGGAGGTGCTGGAGGGTGGGTGCCCAGAGAGGACATGGAAACCCCACCCCCTGCCCCACCCCTACCTTGCCCTATTCATCTCCCATCTGACTGTTCCTGAGTTGTGTCCTTCATAATAAGCTGGTAAATGTAGTAGTGTTTTTCTGAGATCTGTGGGTCATTGAATCTGTGGGCGATTCTAGCACATTATTGAGCCCAAGGGAGGGGGCCATGGGAACCGCTAACTTATAGCTGTTTGGTCAGAAATACCTGAGGCCCAGACTTGCCATTGGCATCTGCAATGGGGGCAGTCTGGTGGGACTGAGCCCTTAACGTGTGGGATCTGACAGGAACTGCAGCTTGATAGTGTCAGAATTAAATTGTAGGACACCCAGCTGGTGTTGGAGAATTGGTCACTGCGGGAAATAACCCACACCTCTGGTGTCAGAAATATTGTGTGAGTGTAAAGAAACTGTGTTTTTCTCATCTACCCAAGACCTTTTTTCCTGCTCCTCTTAGTTGACCTTCAAAACCCAACTCAAGGCTCACCTCCTGGGGTTCCTTCCCTAATCCCCAAGGAAGGAGGTAGGTGGTGCTCTTACATGTGTTCCCTGAGCACAAGCACATGTACTCACCTTTGTCAAAGCATGGAAGACACTAAATGGCCATGGTTGGTTGTTTTTTTTTTTTTTCCTCTCTGAGTCTTAGAGAGCAAGACTGTGTCTTAGGCAACTTGGGATCCCAACACCTGGAACACAGCCTGGCACATCACAAATGGGTAGTTTGGGTGTGTCAGTTCAATTACATCATATAGAGCCAGTGCTTGGAACAGCATGAGGTGTGGAAAGGTGCTCACGTGCTCACCTCATCAGTAAGGTGGCACAGCATGCTGGTACTAGCATGGGCTTTGAGAACAGTCAGACTTGGGTCCAAATCTCTGCTTTACCATAACTCACTAGCTGTGTGCCTCTGGGCAAGGGTTTTAACCTCTCTGAGCTTCAGTTGCTGGACAAGCAACCAGGCGAGTGAATAATGTCACGTGCGATAAGGAGGACGGAGGAGCAGGTCTGGGGAGGAGGACGTCATTCCTGCAGCCTTCCAACTGGAAATTCCTGTAGGCAATGGATAGATGATCTGGGAAGGAGACATTAGAGATCTGGGGTCACCAACAGGTAATGACAGTGGAAGCCACAGCGGTGAGTGAGGAGGAAGTGTCTGGAGGGGCAGTTGGAGGGGAGCCTGCAGGGTAGAGTGAAGTGAGCAGAGGTCACAGGTGGACAGTCACCAGCGAAACAGAGTGTGCGGGCAGGGGGTCTCTGTCTTCATGACTTTGCCAAGCTCCATTCTGATGAATCTGAAACCAGCTAAATTCTGCAGCATTCATTAAATGAGGAATCTAAAATAGCTCTCCAATAAATGATTTATGTAATTAGTGGCTGCTACTTTCATTAGGAGCTGTTGGTAAGAGTGTTAAAAGTGAGGGTTTTTTTCTAGCCTAATTAAATGAGAAAGAAAATTAGAGTAGAGGAGCAGATTAGAAGTGTCCTCTTCCCCCCCCAATCCTATGCAAGTATAAACAGTGCCCACTGTGATTGTCTTGGAAGGAAGAGATGGAGGTGGTGAAAGGGGGCTGAAATACGGCCCCTAGGGCATGAGGAAAGATAGGCACCAGATGGCAGCAGCTCAACCTGGCCCAACTGGGTCCATTTCCCAGAAATGACCTTCCTTTCTTCCTGTGCCAAATGAAAGAGGTAGTGGCGGGCAGGGGGGAGGGGATTATAATTTGTACCAATGATGGGAAAGGCCCAGAAAGGGAAGTCCAAAATTCGAGGAGGAGCCATTCCTCTGGCCACTTTTGCTCTTGCCACGAGTACAGTGAGCAAGGCTCACGAGCCAGGGGGCTTTACCTCGCCCCTCAGGCTCTCAGTCCTTATCTACCTGCCCAGGGAATAGCTGCAGCTGCAGCTGCATAAAAATTCCTGGTGTGCGCCACTGCACTCCAGCCTGGGTGACAGAGCGAGACTCTATCTCAAAAAAAAAAAAAAAAAAAAAAAAAAAAAATTCCCACAGTAAATGTACTGCCTGGGACACATAGTCCCTGCTCACACAGCCTAAAGGTAAAGAGCTATGGAGAACCAGGAGCCTCCGACCACCTTCTCAGCAGGCCTCACAGGTTACAGCTTCCCACTGCTTCCAACACAGCTTCCTAACAGACGAAAAGCCATTCAACAGAAGGCCTCCAGAAACTAAGGAAAAAAGACCTATGTTTGTAAATTGTGCCTGGAAGCACAACTACTAACTACACCTCTGTTGTGGGTTGAATTTTGTCCCTCAGAAAAGATATGTTAGAATCCTAGCCCTCAGTACTTCTCAATATGACTTTTATTTGGAAATAAGGTCTTTGCAGATGTATTTAGTTAAAATGAGATCATATTGGAATAGGATAGGCCCCTAATCCAATACGGCTGATGTCCTTATAAACATTTGGGGAAATTTGGCTACAGACACACACACACATACACACACACACACACACCCATGTGAAGATGAAGACAGATTGAGATGGTTTGTCTCCAAGCCAAGGAACTCCAAAGATGCCTGTAAGCCACCAAAAGCTAGGGGAGAGGACTGGAGCAGATTCTTCCTCACAGCCCGCAGAAGGAACCCACACTGCTGATACCTTCATCTTGGACTTCCAGCCTCTTGGACTGTGAGACGCTAAAGGTCTGTTATGTAAACCTCTCATTCTGTGCTACATTTTACTGCAGTCCTAGCAAATGAATGCACCTCTGTCCAGATTACTGTGTGGGCAAGATGCACAGCGTTATACCTTTCACACCTGTGAAAAGGGGGCCTCTTTCAGAAGGGAAAAGGGTAAGCTGTGTTTCCCAACTTCCCCTTCTTGTTTCTCTATCCAGCCAAGTTTTGCAGCTGTTCCCAGCAAGTCACATGGGTCCCTACTCCACGATCGGCCCATGACCAGCTCTGCACTTGCTTATTCATTTACTCAATTTTCCTTGTCCACCTGTGCATTTGTTTTTTTGTTCATCCAACACATTTTCTTGCCCACACCTGTATGCCAGCTGCTGGTCCAGTTGCTGAGCACACAGTGGGAACAAGACAGACAAGAGCCATGGCCTTGCGGGATTTTCATTACAGTGGGAGGAAAGGTTGCTGATTAAACAATACTGACATCAGTGTAAAATGACAATGGTGGTAAGTGCTGCCCATGACAGCAAGTGGATGCAAGAGCAATTAGCTGGGTGTCTTCATCCCCCAGCTAACCCTGATGTTGCTCCCCCTGGCCTGTTAGTGAAGCCTGTGCTTCCACATGAGGACAAAGACCACTCAGGTGTAGAACAGCCTCGTTGTGCTGTTAAGTGTTCTGGCAGCTGCAAAACATGCATCTTGAGCACAGATGTGTGCATTAGTTTGTGCCTGTCCCCACTGCAGCACTGTTTTTGGCAGAGGACTGAGGGACGCTCTGGCTGAAGTGGCAGGGATGCATAGCACACTTTAGGGGGTGGATTTCCTGGATAAAGACCAAACAGTGATAACACTAGAGGGTTGTAAAAGCCCCAGGTGGTCTCTGCAGGAAGCTTGGGACCCCAACTGTAGTGCAGGGCAGTGCTCTCAAAGGGTGGGTGCCGGACCAACAGTACTGCCTGAGCTTTTGAGAAAGGTGAATCAACGTCCCATGCATCAGCAACTGGGAGGGCCCAGCAGGTGGCTTCACCGTGCCCTCTGGGGGCCATTGATGCAGGATGTTGATGCTCCTGGAAGTTGAGAAGCCTGGGACAGGGTACAAACATGGCTCTGGGGACAAGCAGACTTCACTTTAAGAACTGGCCTTCCACTTAATGAGACTTAGTTCTCTTATTGTTATTGTTATTATTTTTTGAGATGGCGTCTCGCTGTGTCGCCCAGTCACCCAGGCTGGAGTGTAGTTGCATGATCTCAGCTCACTGCAACCTCTGCCCCCTGGACTCCAGCAATTCTCCTGCTTCAGCCTCCCAAGTAGCTGGGATCACAGGTGCGCTACCATGCCCAGCTGATTTTTGTATTTTTAGTAGACACAGGGTTTCGCCCTGTTGGCCAAGTTGGTCTCCAGCTCCTGACCTCAAATGATCCACCCGCCTGGGCCTCCCAGAGTGCTGGGATTATAGGCATGAGCCACTGCTCCGGGTCCATTTCTCTTATCTTTAATAAGGAGATAAAAATAGCACCTAACTTCTAGTATTGACTTCTAAAATTGCAAAGATTACATTAGGTAATGCATGTCAAGTGCCTGGGACCTAGTACAAGTTCCATAAACATTAGCTAGTTATTATTTTATTAGAATGATAATTCTCCTGTGTGATTATGGAGAACAGGCCTACTTAGCGCAAACATTGGAGCGTTAGGAAGTTATCACGCAAACCTCAGTATAACCGTAGCCCTTTCTTGAGCTGGCTGCCTGCCTGGCCCTGTGCTCTCTGCCCACCAAGCAGAACTGGTGAGGCCAGAGATGCTTCCTGGCTCAGTACCTCCTTAGCCCGAGGGCTTATAGGACAAGAGTTGTCAGGAATCCGGGCCTCAACTTGCTCCAGGAACTGCAGTCCACAATCAGGCTACATTTGCGAACTGTCATCACAACACCAGACAGTGCAAAATCAGTGCCTCATGCATGATCTAAACAAGGGTGTTGGCTTTGTGGGGAGAAGATGGCACAGGAGGGTGACTTGCTAAATAGGTGTGTGTGAAGGGCAGAGTGCCGCAGAGTTTTCCACGGAAGAGCCTCAGCACTCCAGGGATTCATGTGCCAGAAGAGCCAAGTGTGTCTTGCCTCTTTGACTTCTTGATTAGTTTGTCTCTTTGAGCATCGCTGTTTGTTTACCCAAATAAGAGGTTGCTCTAAGCTGTAATAAAGCTCTCAGCTGTGCCGCTGCAGGGGACAGCTGCACAGGCAGGTCAGAAAGGCCAAGGGAGGCTTGCAAATGCACTGAGCTAATTTCCAGAACATGCACATTCTGTCCGCCCCACTCCTCTGTACGGAAGTTTTAACTGAGTGATACTGGAGGAATCCTCCTGTGCCTTTACGACTTCCAGGGCCTGCAGGGTTCAGTGGCTCACACCTGTAATCCCAGCACTTTGGGTGGCCGAGGCAGGCGGGTCACACGATTACAGAAGTTTGAGACCAGCCCGGGCAACACGGTCAAACCCTGTCTCTGCTAAAAATACAAAAATTAGCTGAGCGTGGTGGTGCACATCTGTGATCCCAGCTACTCAGGAGGCTGAGGCAGGAGAATTGCTTGAACCTGGGAGGTGGAAGTTGTAGTGAGCTGAGATCGCACCACTGCACTCCAGCCTGTGTGATAGAGACTGTCAAAAAAAAAAAAAAAAAAAAAAAGACTTCCAGGGCTCATTGCACGGTGCGACTGAGTCACAGACACACCTGCTTCCCCAACTTGGGACCCCAGGGCAGCCTTGTCAGAGGAGACAGAAATGGGTTTTCCTCAGCACCTTCCAAGAATTCCCTGGGAGGTTGTCAAGTTGTTGGGACAAAGTATCAGGTTCATCCTGTCCCAAAGGAGGAGACACAGACCAGTTTGGGGACTGTCTTAGTCTGTGTTGTGCTGCTATAACAGAATACCTGAAACTGGGTACTTTATAAAGAACAGAGATCTTACAGCTCTGCAGGCTGGGAAGTCCAAGTGTCAGAGGCATGTGAACCAGAACAACTCCATCTTGGATAGGAGCTGGGTAAAATGAGGCTGAAACCTACTGGGCTGCTTTCCCAGACAGTTAAGCCATGCTAAGTCACAGGATGAGATAGGAGGTCAGTACAAAATACAGATCATAAAGACCTTGCTGATAAAACAGATTGCAGTAAAGGAGCCAGCCAAAACCCACCAAAACCAAAATGGCAACGAGAGTGACCTCTGGTTGTTCTCACTGCTACACTCCCACCAGTGCCATTACAGTTTACAAATACCATGGCAAATCAGGAAGTTACCCTATATAGTCTAAAAAGGGAGGCATGAATAATCCACCCCTTGTTTAGCATATCATCAAGAAATAAACTAAAAATGGTCAACCAGCAGCCCTCGGGGCTGCTCTCTTTATGGAGTAGCCATTTTTTACTCCTTTACTTTCTTAATAAGCTTGCTTTCACTTTGCACTGCGGACTCGCCCTGAATTCTTCTTGCACGAGATCCAAGAACCCTCTCTTGGGGTCTGGATTGGTACCTGCTTCTGGTAACATATTTCTGGTGACCACAGAAGCGACTATAGAGCAGAAACCCCCGACCCAAAGGTTAACTTGGGGTAAGTGTTGGGGTCCAATAACATCTTTCTCTTGGACCACAAAAGGGACTCAGGAGACCCCCGACCCAAAGGAAATAGATTGCTGCACTGAATGGAGAGCTTCAGGTAAGTGGTGGGGTACCCGGGGAAAGAATAGGATTGGGTTAGAGGCCCAACTTAGGGGAGTTAGAGTCTCTTCTAAGACAGAGTGGGTTAGAGGCCCCTCTTAATAAAAGGCAAGGACACTTGACCGACCTCGGGTTAGAGGCCCAGCTTAGGGGAGTTACAGTCTCTAATCGTCTATAATTCTCTTTTTTTGTGGTATCTCTGTCAGGCTTTGGTATCAGGATGATGTTGGCCTCGTAAAATGAGTTAGGGAGGATTCCCTCTTCTTCTATTGGTTGCAAAAGTTTCAGAAG
>NW_016815254.1:1226383-1293012 GCF_001698545.2 Rhinopithecus bieti
TTTCTTCTTTATTAGTCTTGCTAGCGGTCTGTCAATTTTGTTGATCTTTTCAAAAAACCAACTCCTGGATTCATTGATTTTTTGGAGGGTTTTGTGTCTCTATCTCCTTCAGTTCTGCTCTGCTGAACTTTTCATTGTTGGCTGCAATGATTGGGTCTTTCTCTGGCCTCCCTAAGCTCTTCACCTTCCCCACCCTGCCACAACCAATACTTTCCTTCTCTACTTTTCCTTTCCTATCTTTCCTGTTACTCAGGGCAACCATCTTGCCCAGAGACCACGTGTTGAAACTCCAAGTCAGAGGCTGGATTAAAGATGACGGGGCCTAGCTGGGGGCAAATTTAAGGCTTGCCAGTTTGATATTGGGTGCATGCAGAGTGAATAATGTCTATATTTTATCACACGTATTTTGCGCTGGCCAGAATGAAAAAAAAATAATTTTCCTTTATGATGTAGCTTGGCCCCCAGGGCGATAGTGCCTCAAGCCGGATCACTAGGGTCACTCAGAGAAAGGGAAACCAGAAATCTGGCACGCTGACAAAAGGGTAAGAATTTCTTACCAGTCAGATTTCTGGCTTCTCTCTCTGTGTGCAAACAGTTGAATGAATGGTAAAAAAATGAAATAAAATAATCAGTGTTTATCTTCTCTGTAAAGTTTTCATTAATGTGAAAAAGAATTCTAAGGCTAGTCTTAAGTTGGTGTATTTTGTGCTATGCATTTGTTTTTCTGTGTTGAAGGGCACTTCGGGATAAAACACGGGCTTAGAACACCTGTAAGCCCGCTTTTCAAGATGACCTGCAAGCTGGTCAGTAACAAACTTGGCTGCAGGTCCCTGAAACCACCAAAAAAATTGGATGAAGTCTCCACCTTGTTTTATGTCCTTGGGAGCTTGACATTTTAACCATGTGGCTGTACTTTCTCTTGGTCTCTGCCTTCTGGGGAACAGGAATTTTAGGGTTCATATCATAGTTAGCTCTAAAAATCATATGAGATAGTTAAAAGCCTTTGCAAGCTCAAAATTAATGACTCTAGACTCCTTCTGGGAAAGTCCCTAGACACTGCCCTGTGCTGTAGCTCAGTAGTGAGGCTTTGCTCTTTCCAGTGGTGATCTGGATTCCATTCCCAACCTAGAAAGTAAGTTGTTTCTGGTTTAATATCTTTGTGACCTTGTCTATTCTCTTCTCCTCCACAGACCGTCCTAAGTTTTCCTTTCTCTAAGCACCTGGGAGGTTACCTCTGGTAAAATTCAAAAGCCAGAAATATCAGCAGTTTGGCATAAGAAATTCTAAAAGTACTTTATTAAACAATGTTATGGCTAAAATCAGTTTAATTAAAAGCGAATACTCAAGCTCTAACAGCCTGGACTCCTTGGGAAAAGCAGGAAGCATCAGAGACAACTTTCCTGGCCCTATTTTTCCAAGAGCTCCACCGTAAAGCCCGTAATCCAATTAAGAAACAAAAACTGGCAATGAGAAATCTTACAACTACCACAGTAATCTTCTTCTGCCTTTCTGTGTAGCTATATATGTGTTGTGTGCAATGCTTATATAAAAGAGCTCTAATTAATTGGCTTAAACAAAAATAAGCACTTAAATAAAATATTTTAAAAGCAAAATAAAAACTGTAATACCTTTTAGTTCATGTAGCTTTAGTAATCTTTGGGAAATATAAACGGCTTTAAAAATTATTGATAAGCGAGACATGGTGCCTCATGCCTGTGATCCCAGCACTTTAGGAGGCCAGGGCCGGCAGATCACTTGAGATCAGGAGTTCAAGACCAGCCTGACTGATATGGCAATACCCCGTCTCTACTAAAAATACAAAAATTAGCCAGGTGTGGTGGTATGCACCTGTAATCCCAGCTATTCAGGAGGCTGAGGCATGAGAATCGCTTGAGCCCAGGAGGCAGAGGTTGCAGTGAGCCAAGAGTGCACCACTACACTCTAGCCTGGGTGATAGAGCCAGACTCCATCTCAACAACAGCAACAACAACAACAACAATTATTGATAAAAACATTTAGTCTAAATTATCCATGTTAGATATTAAGCTGCTAAATACTTTAAGGTCATAAACTCCTTTTTGTTTGTTTGTTTGTTTGTTTTTTTGTGACAGAGTCTTGCTCTGTCACTAGGCTGGAGTGCAGTAGTGTGATCTTGGCTTCCTGCAACCTCCACCTCCCGGATTCAAGTGATTCTCCTGCCTCAGTCTCCCAGGTAGCTGGGACTATAGGCATGCACCACCATGCCCAGCTAATTTTTGTATTTTTAGTAGAGACGGGGCTTCACCATGTTGGCCAGGATGGTCTTGATCTCTTGACCTCGTGTTCCACTCGCCTCAGCCTCCCAAAGTGCTGGGATTACAGGCATGAGCCACCAAGCCCAGCCTAAACTGCTTCTTTAACTTTTAAAAATTGTTCAATTTACCTACCTGAAAGCCATTAGTTTCTAGATAAGGCCTGGGACATATGGAATTAGCCACAACCCCTAATTATACAAAGAAGATTATAAAGAAAGAGATTTTATATAAGAAAGGATCTTGTGTGGTAAGTTCTTGTCCTAAAGTAAAATGAATGGTTGTTTAAAAGGAGGGCAAGTCAGAAAGTCCGAGAATGTCTCAGATGGTCTTTGTAAGTCATGAACGGATTTGTGGGGGGAATTTATGTAAGAAATGCTGTGCAGTTCAAAGGTTGCTTGGCCTCCTAAATGCTTCATAAAATGCCGCCATGACTCTTACTGTACAACTTGCCTGCTTCAGAAAGGTGCGGCCTGGGGACATGTGGAGTTAGCCTGAATAGGTTAACTCGCTTAGCTGTGCTGGAGAGTAAGCCCTTATCTGCACTTCTGCCTGGTGTGTCCCAGGCTAGACCCTGCACCTAGTACACAATTAAAATTGCTTACTAGGAAAGTTAATCTATTCATCACCCCTATTCAGCCTGAAGAAGTGGCAGAAGATGGATCTTTGCCTCTCTGCAACCCTTAGGATTAAGGGATCTCTTATAAAAGGGAAGGGGTCAATGCCAGGGGCATGTGAACCAGAACAACTCCATCTTGAATAGGAGCTGGGTAAAGTGAGGCTGAAACTTACTGGGCTGCCTTCCCACACAGTTAAGACATTCTAAGTCACAGGATGAGATAGGAGGTCAGCATAAGATACAGGTTATAAAGACCTTGCTGATAAGGCAGGTTGCAGTAAAAGAGCCGGCCAAACCCTACCAAAAGCAAGATGGTGACGAGAGTGACCTCTGGTTGTCCTCACTGCTGCACTCCCACCAGCACCACGACAATTTACAAATGCCATGGCAACATCAGGAAGTTGCCCTGTATGGTCTAAAAGGGGAAGCATGAAAATTCACCACTTATTTAGCATATCATCAAGAAATAACCATAAAAATGGGCAACCAGCAGCTCTCACGGCTGCTCTGTCTATGGAGTGGCCATTATTTTATTCCTTTACTTTCTTTTTTTTTTTTTTCCTTTAAATTACATTTATTTTAATGCTGAATTTACTCCTGTGCCATAAGTTTTTGTTTCTTCAGTTTCTTCTGGGATATCTTTTTCTTCTGGGCAACCTCCTCTTCTGGTTTAGGAACAATCTGTTCCTTTTCAGTAAGGATCATCTCAATGTGGCAGGGAGAGCTCATGTATGGGTTAATCCGACCATGAGCTCTGTAGGTCCGTCGGCACATCTTAGGTGCTTTGTTCACTTGGATATGCTCGATGACCAGAGAATCCACATCTAAACCCTTAAGTTCAGCATTACTCTCTGCGTTTTTAAGCATGTGCAGCAAAAATTCAGCACTCTTTTTGGGCCATCGACCTTGTGTCCAGCCCCACTGCTTGGCCTGGGCACACCTGCCAACTCCACCATTGTAACGTCGGAATGGTACTACGCACTGTTTCTGTAAAGTGACATCTTTCAGATACTTCGTGGCTTTTCGAATATGCATACCCTTGATGGCCTGGGCAGTTTCACGAGTGTTCTTAAAGTGAACACGAAGATTGGAACCTCTTGATTTGCATGATTTCGTGGGGTTCTCCGGGTCAAGTGAATAGCGAACCATTTTCACAGATTACCTCAGGCCGCTTAGGGAAAGAGGAAGTCCTTTACTTTCTTAATAGACTTACTTTCACTTTGCACTGTGAACTCGCCCTGAATTCTTTCTTGCTCGAGATCCAAGAACACTCTCCTGGGGTCTGGATTGGGACCCCTTTCCTCTAACACAAGGTCAAGGGGCCTGCATCTGGCGAGGGCCTGCTTGCTGCATCATCCCATGGCAGAAAGTGGAAGGGCAAGAGTGCACTTGTGGGAGAGAGAGCAGGAAATCAAACTCACAGCCTCAAGCTCTTTTTTAATTGGCATAAATCCATTCATGAGGGTGGAGCCCTCATGACCTAAACATCTGCCACTAGGCCCCACCTCCCAATACTGTTGCCTTGGAGATTAACTTTCCAACACATGCTTTCACTTTGTAGGGGACACACACAAACCCAGCAAGGCCCTTGACTGCTGGGATGAGGTCCTGGCAGGTTGGGATGCAGTGGCCTTACTTGAGGCTGACAGGCCCTGGGCCTGTGTGTACAACCTGCTCTTGACTTAGGTTTCCCTCTGCAGGGGGCTCTTTTCTCCACCCCGCTCCCTCTCCACCGCTGCACACACAACCAGCAAAGGCTCCAGTATATTTCCCCGTGTGCTCCCCTGGCTTCCCCATTGGGGCTCACAAAATGGGGTGAAAGAGCTAACACCCCAGCAAAAGATATGCCAGGTCACAGTCAAACCAGAGGGAAAAAGAGTTATCTATCCCCTTTGACCTCACATTCAGATATCAATTTTCTCTGGTTATCCTGATTTCTGTTTTATTATTTATGTTTCTTTTGTTACCTGAATTCTTGAAAGCCACCTAAACTCATTTATTAAAAAGATTTTTTTTCTTTTTTCTTTTTTTTTTTTTGAGCAAAGTCTCTCTCTTGTCCTCCAGGCTGGAGTGCAATGACTCAATCTCGGCTCACTGCAACCTCTGCCTCCTGGGTTCAAGTGATTCTCTCGAATCAGGCTCCTGAGTAGCTGAGATTACAGGTGTCTGCCACCACGCCCATCTAATTTTTGTATTTTTAGTAGAGACAGAGTTTCACCATGTTGGCCAGGCTGATCTCAGACTCCTGATCTCAGGTGATCCACCTGCCTCAGCCTCCCAAAATGCTGGGATTATAGGCATGAGCCACCGTGCCTGGTCTTTTTTTTTTTTTTTTTTTCCTTTTAAAGTAGGTCTACTCTTATCTCAAAAGCAGACACAGCGTGATTCTGGGGAGAATATTGTCCCCTAGTACGATGGGGTACCACTGCACTCCAGCCTGGGCAACAGAGCAAGACTCCATCTCAAAAAAAAAAAAAAATATGTAAGGTGATAAATTTTATACTGTGCATTTTCCACAATTAAAACATTTTAAAACCCTGAAACTCTGTACCCTCACCTCTTTTTTCTTTTTTTTTTTTTTTTGAGAGAAGGTCTTGCTCTGTCACCCAGGCTGGAGTGCAGTGGTGCGGTCACAGCTCACTGCAACCTCTGCCTCCTAGGCTCAAAGTGATCCTCTTACCTCAGCCTCCCGAGTAGCGAGGACTACTGGTGTGTACCACCACGCCTGGCTAATTTTTGTATTTTTAGCAGAGACGAGGTTTCACCATGTTGTCCAGGCTGGCGAACTCCTGGCCTCAAGTGATCGATCCACCCACCTTATCCTCCCAAAGTGCTGGGATTACAGGCATGAGTCAGTGCTCCCGGCCACCTCGTTTCTTTTTGCCTCTACTTTGTCATCTGTAAAATGGGAATAATCAGAATATCTACCTCCTAGGGTTGTGGTGAGGACTGGCCCAGGGAATCAATTTCCTTGGTGCCTGGCCATCTAGTTGCCCTTGTGTCGGCGATTATGTTTCATGTTGAGAAGGGCAGGAAGCAGGTGTATTAGATGATGAACTTTTCTGAGGAAGGGGATGGGGTGGAGTTGTAAGAGGGAAGTCTGTTCTGAGTCCTTGGGAATCAACCCTGCAAGACAGAGGAGTTCATCAATGCTTGTTTGAACATCTGGATCCCAGGAGAACTGCTGAGTTTTCCTAATTATGTAGACTCTAATAATTTTGAATTTGTGATCATTTATAAAGAGAGGGCAGATGTTCCTGAGACTTTAACCAGGCAAGAGTGAGGCTGACCTTATTTTTGACATGTACTAGACACACACTAGGTTTAGAGCAGAAAATATTTTTAAATTTCTTTCTTTCTTTTTTTTTTTGAGATAGGGTCTTACTTTGTCACCCAGGCTGGAATGCAGTGATGGAATATTGTCTCACTGCAACCTCCACCTCCTGGGTTCAAGCAATCCTCCCACCTCAGCCTCCCCGGTAGCTGGGACTACAGATGCACACCACCACATCTGGCTACTGTTTTTTTCTTTGAATTTTTGGTAGAGATGGGGTTTCACAATGTTGTCCAGGCTGGTCTCGAACTCCTGACCTCAGGTGATCTGCCCGCCTTGGCCTTCCAAAGTGCTGGGATTACAGGTGTGAGCACTGGAGCCCGGTGATTTGGTGATTTCTAAATTTCTTAACAGAATAAACTGCCTCTCAGACCTTCAGCAGGGGTTTCTAGGAATACGGTTGTGAATTATCTCACCTTCTAGTTAAGCAGATATTCACATATTTTTTCTTAATTCGTTCTTTAAAAAATTTTTAATTGTTAATTTTGATAAAATACACGTAATGTTTACTATCTTAACCATTTTTTTTTTTTTTTTTTTGAGACAGAGTTTCACTCTTGTTGCCCAGGCTGGAGTGCAATGGCACAATCTTGGCTCACTGCAACCTCTGCCTATCAGGTTCAAGCGATTCTCCTGCCTCAGCTTCCTGAGTAGCTGGGATTACAGTAAGCATGCACCACCACACCCAGCTAATTTTGCATTTTTGGTAGAGACAGGGTTTCTCCATGTTGGTCAGGCTGGTCTCAAACTCCCGACCTCAGGCGGTCTGCCTGCCTTGGTCTCCCAAAGTGCTGAGATTACAGGCATGAGCCACCGCACCCGGCCTATCTTAATCATTTTAAAGTGTACAGTCCAGTAGTGTTAAGTGCATTCACGTTGTTGTGCAAACCATTTAAAAATACATATTCATAAAAAGTCTCTGAAACTACAAAATGTAATTACATTTAATTAAAAATTTCATTAAAAGGAATAAAATAGCCAGGTATGGTGGTGGTGCACCTGTGGTCCCAGCTACTCTGGAGGCTGAGGTGGGAGGATCGCTCGAGCCCAGGAGTTTGAGGCTGTAGTGAGCAATGATTGTGCCATTGCACTCCTAGCCTGGGCGACAGAGCAAGACCCTGTCTCAAAAAAAGCAACAAAAAATCAAAAACTAACAGCAAGGAAAAAAATCACACCTTTTAAAATCTGGGAGATGTAGACCCCAATTCCGCTGGAATCCCACCATACCAGCCAGAGGTCTGGACTCTCCCCTCCTCCCAGTACTCACCGCATGACTGGGAGGGGGCAACTGAGCAGAATCCCCATTCTAAGGAAAGATCCAGCTGTCGATAGACAGCAAAAGTAAATGGAGCAAAGAAAGGAGATTACCACAAGGGGCTTTACAGCATCTGTTGAACCAAATGTTTTGTTTGCAATAACTCTCTTGGGATCTTACTCTGAGGACTCTAATGACCTAATTTCCCCCTGATTACCGCCTCCAGCCAACCCTCAGACAAGCTCGGGACATTCTCCTGAGGTGAAGGGATTGACAGAACCTGGGGCTGAGAGGGGTGAGTGGTGGGAGGCGCTGCCTGGGATCCAGTCCTGCAGGTGTATATGTGCAAGCAAGTGGGCTGGCACGCTGCCACCAGCAGAGAGACCTCCCAAGTCCTTCAGTGCCTCATCCCCTCCCTCTGCCTCCATCCTAATGTGGTGGCCACAGCACTCATGCTAGGAACACTGGAGACATTGGTTTTCCTTTTTTTTTTCTTTTTTTGAGACAGAGTCTTGCTTTGTTGCCCAGGCTGGAGTGCAGTGGCGCGATCACAGCTCACTGCAACCTCTGCCTCCCAGGTTCAAGTGATTCTTCTGCCTCAGCCTCCTGAATAGCTGGGATTACAGGCACACACCACTATACCCAGCTAATTTTTGTATTTTTAGTAGAGATGGGGTTTCATCATATTGGCCAGGCTGGTCTTGAACTCCTGACCTCAGATGATCCGCCCCCCTTGGCATCCCAAAGTGCTGGGATTACAGGCCTGAGCCACTGTGCCTGGTTAACATCAGCTTTTATCTTTTGGTTTATAGCTTTACTGAGATTATAATTGACATGTAATAAACGACATATTCAAAGTATACACTTTGATAGGTTTTGACATATGTATATACCTGTAAAACCATCACTACCAGATAGTGAGCATATACATTTCCCTGAATGTTCCCTCCAGCCTCCTGTAATCCTTTCCACCTGCTCCGTACCCCAGTCCCTTCCCCCCACTCTCAAGTAACCATTGATCTGCTTTTAAATTATAGACTGATTTTCTTTTATAGAATCTTACATATATAGAACAGCACATTATGTTCTTTTTTTAGTCCATGTTTTTTCACTTAGCATAATTATTTTGAGATCCATCTGTTGTTGCACATATCAATGGTTCATTCCTTTAATAGCTGAGTATATTCCTTTGTATTAATATATCATGATTGATTGATACATTTAACTGCTGATGGACATTGGGTTTTTTCCAGTGTGGGGATGATATGGTCTGGCCCTGTGTCCCCACCTAAATCTCATCTTGCATTGTAATCCAAATTGTACTCTCCATATGTTGGGGGAAGGACCTCATGGGAGGTGACTAGATCACGGGGGCAGTTCCCCCATGCTGTTCTCATGATAATGAATGAGTTCTCACAAGATCTGATAATTTTATAAGGGGCTTTTCCCGTCTTTGCTCTGCACTTCTCCTTCCTGCCGTCATGTGAAGAAAGACGTGTTTGCTTCACCTTCCGCCAAGATTGTAAGTTTCCTGAGGTCTTCTCAGCCATGTGAAACTGTGAATCAAATAAACGTCTTTCCTTTATCAATTATCCAGTGTCAGGCAGTTCTTTATGGCAGTATGAGAACAGATTAATACAGGGGACATCACAGATAAAGCTGCTATGAACATTTGTGTACAAGTCTTTGTATGGACATATGCTTTTATTTCTCTTGGGTAAATACCTAGGAGAGGAAATGTTGGATCACATATTAGGTGCATGTTTATTTAAGAAACTATCTCACCCTTTTCCAAAGTGGTTATACCATTTTACAGTCCCACCAGCAGTGCACAAGAGTTCAGGTTGCTCTATACCCTAGCCAGTATTTGGTACTGAAAGTCTTTAATTTTAGACATTCTGCTAGGTGTTTAGTAATAACTCATTGTGGTTTTGATTTATATTTCCTTAACAGCAAATAATTTTGAGCATCTTATTTGTCATCTCTATATCTTTTTTGGTGAAAAGTCTATTTAAATCTTTTGCCTATTTTAAAAATTGGGTTGTTTATCATTGAATTTTGAGAGCTTTAAAATATATAACCTAAGTACAAGTTCCTTATTAGATATATATCTTGCAGTCTGAGATTTGTCTTTTCATTCTCTTACTAGTGTCTTATGAAGAACAGAAGTTTTATTTTTAAAAGTCCAATTTATCTATTTTAAAATTTTATGGATCATATTTTGGTGTCACGTGTAAGAAATCTTTGCTTAACAGAAGGGCACAAAAGTTTTTTCTTATGAGCTCCTGCAGAAATTTTATAGCTTTGGTTTTACATTGATCAATTTTGAGTTAATTTTTATGTAGTAGTCCCTCCTTATCTGAAGTCTTACTTTCCACAGTTTCAGTTACCCATGGTCTGAAAGTATTAAATGGTAAATCCCAGAAATTAACAATTCATAAGTTTTAATGTGCACACTGTCCTGCTCCATCTCACTAGAGTTATGAATCAGGCCTTTGTCTGGTGTATTCACGCTATGCAGTATGTATGCATAGGAAAAAAATATGGTCTATACAGTATAGGGCCCAGTACTATCCCTATTAAGGCATCCACTAGGGGTTTTGGAATGTATCCCCTTCGGATAAGGGGGGTGCCTACTATATATGGTAAAAGATATGAATAAAAGTTTATTTATTTGTATTTGCATATCCAATTGTTGATCATCGTTTGTTGAAAATACTTTTTTCTTCATGGAATTGCCTTTGCACGTTTGTCAAAATGAGTTATGTATTGTATTTGTTTCCTAGGGTTGCATAGCAAATTACCACAAACTTGGTGGCTTAAAACAATAGAAATTTATTCTCTCTCAGTTCTGGAGGCCAGACATCTGAAATTAACGTGTCACAGGGTCACCCTCCCTCTGGAGGATCTAGGGGAGAACCCTTCCTGTCCTCTTCCACCTTCTGGTGGCTCCAGACATTCCTTTGCTTGTGGTAGCCTCCATTTTTATAAGGCCTTCTAGCCCAATGGCTCTCAGTGTGGCCCTCTTATAAGAACACCTGTCATTGGATTTAGGGCATATTCAAAATACAGGATAATCTCATCTTGAGATCCTTAATTACATCTGCAAAGATCCTTTTTCCAAATAAGGTCATATTCACAAGTCCCAGTGAACACATTTTTTTGGGTGAGACACAAATCAATCCACTACACACATTTACATGCAGGTCTGTTTCTGGATTCTTTTTTTTGCTCCATTGGTCTTTTTTATCAATATTACACTGACTTCATGTAAACTGTAAACAAGGTATGTCTCTCCATTTATTCACATCTTTCAAATTTATCTCAGCAATATTTTATAGTTTTCAGTGTACAGGTCTTTCACATCTATTATCAGATTTATCCCTTTTTTAAAAAAAACCTTTTATTTATTTAATTAATTTATTTATTTTAGAAACAGGGTCTCCAGCTTATCGTTCAGGCTGGAGTAAAGTGGTGCAATCATAGCTCACTTCGGCCTTGAACTTCTGGCCTCAAGCAATCCTCCCACCTCTGCCTTCCAAACCTATTTCATATTTTTTATGTGCTTAAAAAGGGTACCTGATAGGGTTTGGCTGTGTCCCCACCCAAATCTCATCTTGAATTGTAGCTCCCATAATTCCCATGTGTTGTGGGAGGGACCTGGAGGGAGACAATTGAATCCTGGGGGCGGTTTCCCCCATACTGTTCTCATGACAGTGAATAAGTTTCACGAGATCTGATGGTTTTATAAGGGGAAATCCCTTTAGCTTGGTTCTCATTCTCTTTCTTGCCTGTTGCCATGTAAGACGTGCCTTTCACCTTCCACCATGACTGTGGGCCTCCCGAGCCATGTGGTACTATGGATCCATTAAACCTCTTTTTCTTTATAAATTACCCAGTCTCAGGTATGTCTTTATCAGCAGTGTGAGAATGGACTAATATAGTACCATTACTTTAATTTCAATTCATTGTTAGCATATACAAATACAGTTGATTTGTATATACCCACCTGAATCTTGCAATCTTGCTACACTCACTTAGTAGCTCTAGTGTCTTATTTGTAGAGTCAATCAGATTTTCTTCATCGATGATTGTATAATCTGAGAATAAACACAGTTTAACTTCTTTCTAATCTGTGTTTCTTTTCATTCTTTACTTATGCATTGGCTGAAGTCTCCAGTAAAATGTTAACAGAAGTGGTGACAGCAGACATTCTGATGGGCTCTTGATCTTCGGAGGAAGGCATTCAGTCTTTCACCATTAAGTCTGATATTAGTTGCAGGTAAGGTGACCAGTGAGCTTGGTTTTCCTGGGACTGAAGGGTTTCCAAGGATGTACAACTTTCACTGCTAAAATTGGGATAGTCCTGAGCAAACCAGGATGTTTGGTCACCCTACTTGAGGTTCTGGGTCTGTTTCAAAGATTAATTTTCCTCCTCATTATGGATTGTATTTTCCAGTTTCTTTGCCCTCCTGGTAAGTTTTTCGTTGAATACTAGACATTGTGAATTTTACTTTTGGATGCTGGATTTTTTTTTTTTTTTTTTTTAAACAGAGTCTCACTCTGTCACCCAGGCTGGAGTACAGTGGCGCAATCTCAGCTCAATGCAAGGTCCGCCTCCTGGGTTCAAACAATTCTTGTGCCTCAGCCTCCCAAGTAGCTGGGACCACAGGCACACGCCACCATGACAGGCTAATTTTTGTATTTTTAGTAGATATGGGGTTTCACCATGTTGGCTAGGCTGATCTGGAACTCCTGACTTCAAGTGAACCGCCTGCCTCAGCCTTCCAAAGTGTTGGGATTACAGGCATGAGCCACCACACCTGGCCTGGATATTTTTTGTATTCCTATAAATATTCTAAAATTGGAATTTTGTTCTGGGGCAATTAAACAACTTGAACCAGTTTTTTTTTGTTGTTATTTTTTGTTTTGTTTTTGTTTTTGTTTCGAGATGGAGTCTCGCTCTGTGCCCAGGCTGGAGTGCAGTGGCGCAGTCTCGGCTCACTGCAAGCTCCGCCTCCCAGGTTCACGCCATTCTCCTGCCTCAGTCTCCCGAGTAGCTGGGACTACAGGCACTTGCCACCACACCTGGCTAATTTTTTGTATTTTTAGTAGGGATGGGGTTTCACCGTGTTAGCTAGGATGGTCACGATTTCATGACCTCATGATCTGCCTGCCTCGCCCCCTCAAAGTGCTGAGATTACACGCCTGGCCTTGAAACAGTTTTATGTTTCAGGTCTTCAAGATTTGTTAGGTGGGATGAAAACAGTATTTAGCCTGGAGCTAATTCTTTTCCACTGCTGAAGCAAGATCCTCCTGAGTACTCTCCCCAGTGCTCCGTAGATAATGAATTTTTCTAGGCTGACTGGTGGGGCTGGAAAGTAGTCCCAGCCCTGTGTGAGCTTTGGATACTCCTCTTTTATCCTTTTGGATGGTTCTTTCCTTGCACATACGCTGGTCAGTGCTCTGCTCAATACTTGCAGAGAAGGCTCTGCAGATTTCTGGGGTTCTCCCTCTGTGTGACTCTCTCCTCTTGGATACTCTGTTCTGTGTGCTGCAGCTGCCTCAACCTCCCCAGACTCCCAGCTCCTCCTCACTTACAGAATCTGCTGGGCTCCACTTTGGTATCTCTTCCCTGCACATTTCTCTCCCAAGACAGCAAACAGGGCATTGTAAGGCTTGCCTTGTTTGTTTCCCATCTCTCAGGTATCACTGTCTTTTGTTGCCTGACACACAGGGTCTTGGAAACCATTTTTCCTATAGCCCTCCATTGGGCTAGGAGCTCCCAGAAGGCAGGGGCTATGCTTTTTTTTTTTTTTTTTTTTTTTAATCAGACCGGGTACTACTTGAGAGCAGGCCTCTTCCTTCCTCCTCATCCTTCCCTTAAAGCATGCAAAACAAGCCCATTCCAACAGATACTTAACGCCATAGCATTTTATGGAGTGGTTATTCTCACCCAAGTTCATGTGACACAAATTAAGCTTCAGTCCCTTCAGTTTGCTCTTTCTTCCATTAGGTGTCTCCTGAGGTCACACATCCTCCAGGAAGTCTTTCTGGATGGAGAAACATGAGGCTTCTTGCCACACTATCAGCCCAGGAGTCTGCAAATCCTCTTTCCTTTGTTTTCCATTATCACAGAGAACACCTCAGAACTCCTCTCCCCAGTCTCAGGTTTCCCCAGGAATGTTTTAATCAACCCTACCAGTCCTATGAAACATATGTGATTTACAGTTCAAATAACTTTGGGAAGTATTGCCGGCCACGTCTCACCCATGAAGCCTCACAGCACATATGATGATTTTAAAGGCCCTGACAAGTGTGGTAGTACCGAAACCTGTGACATGTTTCCTAAATATATTTGATCCCATTAACTCTTATTTGCTCTCAGAATCTCTCTGGATTATTTATTATTCCTAGGAACATACTGGAAAGAACACTAAACCAAGTCATCATGAACAAATATGAGATTCTTGATTTTTCCCCTTTTCCCTGAGAGCTGCAGAGATTGCATCAGATGAATGTTTGTTAGGTAAATGGTTAAATGCAATACGTGAAATGATTCTCAACCACCACTGTGATTTTAACTGCCCTCATGGATCGGGTTGGATTTCCATGGGACTGCCCTCAGTCTCTCCCACTGCAGGTACAGCTGCTCCCCCTACCCCATGTTCTTTGAGCCCCACTTTAGTTCGTTTCCTCCTGTTTGGAATTAGTTGAATGCAACATGAGTAAGGCTGTGTGCACAGACTGATAAGAACACAGCTGAAGGGCAGGACCATAGTATTGCACAAGCTCAGTGGACACCCTGAGGTGTCCCTTGGAGTTGTAAGGGAGGGTATACAAGTAGAAGCTCCATGGCTTTGTCATTTCTAGATCTCTGATCACACTATTTCTCTGCTTGGAATGCTGTTCTGCTCATTTATTTGTCAAAATTCTATCCAACCTTCATGGCCTGGCCAAATGCTAACTCAGTGAAGTCTTCCTAGGTTCCTCAGGGGGCATTAGAATCCGCTATGTCCTCCCATGGCTTATCAGAGTCTGTCTTTGAACATGATTAGTTGTGTCCAGGCTTTTCTCCCAGACTATAGTATGTATTTCATAAAAATAGGAGCCATGTCTTACTCATTTCTGGATCTCTGGTTCTTAACACAGCACCTGGCCTGGAAGAAGCTCAGTGGCTGTTTCAGGAGTGAATGAATGGACAAGTGAACTGACATCCAGTGGAAACACAAAAGAGCAGGTATTCTCAGCACTTCTGGGAAAGCCTTAGGTGTAGCATACAATAATTTTCAGGAACCCATGGCAGACTGACAAGGGAGGAAGAAAGTTTGGGACATTAGGGTACATGTGCATGTGTCGTCTCTGGGTAAAGCCAGGGAAATGGCAAGGCTCAGTTCAATGTCCAGCCTGCAGTGCGGATGCCATCATGCTGTTGGACATTAAAACCTGGTACATGAATGCTCAGTGTGTTTGCAAAAGAGGATCCAGAGTGCACACAACTATGCACACTCATGTATGCACAGGGACAACTTAGGCAAAAACAGGAATTGTCACACGTGATCACACCCACATGGTTATCTGCAAACGTACACTTGGATGGCAAGCCATGCAGAGATACTTGTAAAGTGCCCATGAACCCACACACGCTCAGTAATCTTTGTGGCCCAAGAAACAAAGCTGAGTGTGACAACAGGTGTTAAGGGGCAGGGACATGAGAGCCCCAAACAAACATCTGAGCTCTCTCTTGACCACCAAAGTCAAAGAAAGTTGTAAAAGCTAAATGTTGAACTACTCCCCAACCTCCTTTCTCTTTTCCAGAAAGTAGGACTTCAGGCAATAGGCAGGCGAGATCCTTACAGCTATTGCCTCCTATAAGGACCACAGCATCCTGTGAGGATGCCCAGCAAGCAGCAAGCTAATTTAGACCTTTATCTGCACAGCTCTGCACTAGATGATAGGGAAGCCTTAGGGAGGTGGGCAACTTCCGTGCTAATCTTCACCTTTGGGCCACGCCCCTACTGCTGTGGGGTTAGTTCTGGCCTCATGCTCAATGCTTATATCTTGCCTATACCTTGTTCCAGCTCCTATCAATAGCAATCATGGTGTGTGTGGTGTGCGTGTGTGGGGTGTGTGTGTGTGTGTGTCCATATCCTCTGTCTGCCCAGGAGCTTCCTAAGAGCAGGGCTCATGCCTCCCACAGTTAGGCTGAGCATTTCTTTAGGGGAGACCATGCCTCTCCTGGGATCCTCCAGTGGGAAAAAAGCATTGTTTTTTGTTTGTTTGTTTGTTTTTGAGACAGTCTTACTCTGTCACCCAGGCTGGAGTGCAGTGGTGTGATGTCAGCTCACTGCAACCTCTGCCTCCTGGGTTCAAGCGATTCTCATGCCTCAGCCTTCTGAGTAGCTGGGACTGCAGGTGTACACCACTGTGCCCGGCTAATTTCTGTATTCTTTTGGTAGAGACGGGGCTTCACCATGTTGGCCAGGCTGGTCTTGAACTCCTGACTTCAAGTGATCCACCAGTCTCAGCCTCCCAAAGTCCTGGGATTAGAGGCATAAGCCACCATGCCTGGCCAGAAAAAAGCATTGGTTTTTCCTTGTCTTCACACTCGCTGAAGGCCCTGAATAAGCGTGGTTTCTGAGTCGGGTTTGTCAGTGGGCTGTTGCTGTCTCACCCCTACAGATCTTTTGAGAAATCCTTGCTGCAGATAGCTTTTCACATGGGGTCCTAGTGAGCCATCAGACTTTGGGATTCAATCATTGTCAGGCTCAGAGGCCTGCAAGCCTGGGAACTGATGCCAGCTCAATCCTAGCTGCAGCACCCCAAGGGCCGAGCTCTCTCAGGTTTCTTGGCATATTTGAATCGCTAGGGAATTGTTGAGAACCTGAGATTTCCTTAATAATTTACATCCATGTTCCTCCCTTTACAGGATCACAGGGCCCTGGACAAAGTTAGTGAACATTATCCTGGGGTAACCCAATCTCCTAGGTCTGATAGCAACAACAAGGGAAACAATCCAAAGGATTACCTTGAACTCTGGCCAGCACCATGGGAGACTTGGACCTAGTGAAGGCCAGTGACCCAGAAGGGCCCCTTAAGCTCGGTAATGGGCCTCCACTTGCTGGGAGGTAAAGGGTAATTGAGAAAAAGAAAATCAAATGCTTTGGGAGACTTAGGAAAAAAGATGGAGGCTCTGTTTTTCCCAACCTCGTAGCTTGGGGAGAGGCTGAGTGAGATTACTGTCACCTTCTAGGGCACTGTCTAAACTGGAGTGTCTGTTAGTCATTCTTGTTCCTTTTCCTTCCACTTGTGCTCTGGGCCCATCCCCTCCCCCTGTCCCATGGTTTTGCTTCTACTCCCTCCTCATCCTCTCTCTCCACTGTCTCCATTCCCTCAACATACAAACACTCCAGGTCTTGGAATGTTAAAGTCCCTTTTGTCCTTCCAGTTGCTACTCTACTTCTGTCCTTCCCTTCCTGGATAAGCCACTGAAAAGTGGCTCTGGGCTCTACCCGCTTCCTCTCCTCCCACTGCCCACTGCCCCCTGGTCTCCTCCTCCCGCTCCACAGAAGCAGAGCCCTTCTGTGATTTATTTATTTTTATTTTTATTTTTTTGAGATGTAGTCTTGCTCTGTTGCCCAGGCTGGAGTGCAGTGGCACGATCTCGGCTCCCTGCAATCTCCACCTCCCGGGTTTAAGCATTCTCCTGCCTTAGCCTCCCAAGGAGCTGGGACTATAGGTATGCACCATCATGCCCATCTAATTTTTGTATTTTTAGTAGAGATAGAGTTTCACTGTGTTGGCCATGCTGGTCTCAAACTCCTGACCTTAGGTGATCTGACCACCTCAGCCCCCCAAAGTGCTGGAATTACAGGCATGAACCACCACACCTGGCCCCCTCTGTGATTTAAATACCCAAATATATCACAGACACCTGGGTGTTCCATAGGAAACAAAAAACTTGATGTTCATCAAAAGCTGATTGAACACCTCCTCTGCACCAGGCATTGAACTATAAAGTCAATACAATGAGGGTCAAGAAGCTTATGACTTGATGGTAAACAGCGATGTAAACTATTACCAGTCTGGTTGCTAAGGGATACAATTGATATATGCCCAGATGTTATGGAACCCAGGGAAGAGCATTGAACTGGGAGAGGAAGAGCAACTGGTCCTTCAGAGAAGGCTTACTGGAAGAATGGAACTGGAACTGAGATCTGAAGGATGTGTAGAAAGTGAGAAGAAGAAATTGGGATTTTGGCTATGGAATGCTTTCAGTTTCAAATGACAGAAACCTTACTCAGGCCAGAGGAAGCAAACCAGGGAACTGTATAACTGGGGCGACTGGGTGAAGCTGGTCTCAGACACACAGGCATTCAGGTTTGCTGCTCCCCTCAGACTTACCTCTGCTGCTTCTTCCTCTGTATTGGACTCATTCTCTCCTAATCAGGTTAGCTTCCTCCAGGTTTCACAGGCAGGAGCGCCCTAGCCACAGGCAGTTCCAGGCTTATATTAACCCAGTTTTTTGGCTACAGAAAAAAAGAGAGAACTCTCCCAGCACCCATATGTAAAATCCCAGGGAAGGGCTCTGATTGGCCCAGCTTGGGTCATGTGCCAATCCCAGGTCAATCACTGTGACCAGGGGATGGGTACTGTGTCTGAACGGGCCTGGATCTGCTACCCAGCACTGGGGGTAGGGGACAGGATACTGTGGTTGGCAGTTCCATTAGGACCACATGGAATGAGGGGGGATGCTGAGAACACTAAAGCAACAGATGTTCGTAACAGAGAGCTTTCTAGACAGAGAGAATGACACATGCAAAACCATTCAACAGCCAGGGAACACGGCTGAGAATTACTAGTAGTTTTATGTTGCTGGAACTTAGGATGAACTTGGGTGAGTGACAAGAAATAAACCTGGAGAAGAAGAATGAATGTGGAGGGTCATATGTGCTATACAATAGAGTTTGAATGTTATCGTGAAAGCTATAGAGAATCTTTGAAAAATGTTGTATCAGATATTTATATGATCAGGTTATATTATTTGGGGAAAAATCCTTTTGCCCATAGATCTATTCTCTTGCTTTCTTCCTTATTTCAGTTAATGATATCCTCCATCCCTGCAATGTCATGAACTAGAAACTAGGGGAATCTTGGGGCCATTTCCCTCTGCCAAGTCCTTTTTGGGGCACCTCTCAAGGAGCCATTCCTTTCTATTCTGACATTGTCTGTGTCTGTTCAGGCCTCTGCCTGTTCTTGCCAGGACTGCTATCATGGGTCCCCCTAACTTGTACTAAGGTATCTGCTCTTTCAGGGAATTTCCTGTTCCCCAACCTAGCCTGGGTCAGACCCGGTTCTCTCTGCTTTGGTAGCTAATATGGTTGGATGTTTGTCCCTTCCAAATCCCATGTTGAAATGTAGTCTCCAGTGTTAGAGGTGGGGTCTGGTGGGAGGTGTTAGGGTCATGGGGGTGGAGTCCTCATGAATGTCTTAGTACCCACCTCACAGTAATGAGTCTCATTCTATTAGTTCACAAGAGAGCTGGTTGTTTAAAGAAACTGGCACCTCCTCCCTTCTGTCTCCTGTCCTCTGTCACCATGTGATGTGCCTGATTTCCCTTCGCCTTCTGCCATGATTGTAGGCTCCCTGAGGCCTCACCAGAAGTAGATGCTGGCGCCACACTTCCTGTACAGCCTGCAGAACCATGAGCCAAAATAAACTCCTTTCTTTACAAATTACCCAGTCTTAGGTTTTCTCTTTAGCAATGCAAACAGACTAACACAGTAGTCCATATCCCTCTCCTAGCAGTCATTACCCTGCCTCATAACCATTTACTGTCTGGCTCTGCACCATGCGATGTGTGTGCGTATGCTCTAAGGATGCCTCAGGGGCAGGAGCTCTGTTTTTCACTGCTCAGCCCAGCTGCAGGGATAGCACCCAGTGCACTGTAGACACTGGATAAATGAATAAACCAACCCCAGCCCTTCAATAAGACTGGCAAATGAAAGCACCCTATAGCTTAAAGAAAATAAAAGAAAAGAAAAAAGTTCTAAGGCCTTAGTGAACCACTATGAAACAAAGGTATTTTTCTCATCAACTTCCAAACTCCCAATGCTCATGTTCTTTTTTTTTTTTTTTTTGAGATGGAGTCTCATTCTGTCAGCCAGGCTGGAGTGCAGTGGCACAATCTCGGTTCACTGCAACCTCCACCTCCCAGGTTCAAGTGATTCTCCTGCCTCAGCCTCCCAAGTAGCTGGGATTACAGGCATGTGCCACCACACCCAGCTAATTTCTCTATTTTTAGTAGAAATGGGATTTCACTATGTTGGCCAGGGTGGTCTCGAACTCCTGACCTCAAGCGATCCATCCGCCTCAGCCTCCCGAAGTGCTGGGATTACAGGTGTGAGCCACTGCTCCAGGCAGGCCCATGTTCTTTTTCTCTATCCTCCTATCTCCTCTCTGTAACTCTCTACCTTGTCCGACTATGCATGTTATAGAACTGAAATCTGCAGTGTGTGTGGATGTATGTGTGTACATGCAATGCTTTATTTTCCTGTTTTAATTTGAAAATGTGAATAGTCACGTAGTTTTCCTGAATTGTGTGGTGAGTTTAAGTTTTAATTTTCATATTACAGTAGCCTTTGGTGGTTTTAATTTTCATACTACAGTAGCCCTTACAGTAGGAATACAGGTTTTATATTCCTAACATAGCTGTATAAAAAACACTCCTTAAGCTATGCACAGGCACACACACACACTCACACTCACACTCATAGTCACTCACTCTATCCTTGTTGTCCATGTTACAGGTATTGATGTAACGTCCTTTAAGTATTTTTGTAAGAAAACATTTCTAAGTTGAATCCTCTGAACTGAATATTGTGCCATAGAAAAGATATTCTCAGAATCATCTCTTTGCAGCTCATGGGACTGAAAACATCCATGGGCTCAGCACAAATGGACCTAACACATTCCACTCCTTTTTCAGAGGTAACCATATGGAAATAAATGATAGGAATAATGCCGAATATATTTCAGTTATTTAAAAGCAAGTAATTTACATACTTAAGTACTTTGAGTACACAGAACAGCTCCTTGACTTCACTTCTGTTTGTTTATTCTGTTGATTTTTTAAAATTGTCTGCTTTTATATAATGGGACTTTTATTACCAGAGTTGAGTTCAGTATCTATTGCTTTGTAACAGATTACCCCAACATTTAGTGGCTTCAAACCACATGCGTGTATTATGTCCCAGTTTCTGTGTGTCAGGAATCTGGGTATGGTTTCGCTGGGAGTCTCACCCAGCTGCAGTCGAGGTTCAACTGGGCACTGATCCGCTTCTAAACAGTTGGTGGCAGGATTCAGTTTCTTACAGGCTGCTGGACCGAGGGCCTCAGTTCCTGGCTGGCTGTTGGTGGAAGCCACCTTCAGTTCCTGGCCATGTGGGCCTCTCTAACATGGCAGCTTCATCAAAGCCAGCGAGAGAGAGAGCCTGCATTACAACCTCTTGTGACCTAATCACAGACATGATATTCCATCACCTTTGCTATATTCTACTTGTCAGAAGCAAGTTACCAGATTCAACTCACACTCAAGGGAAGGGAATTACACAAGGATATGAGTATTGAGATATGGGGGTCATTGGGGACCATTTTGGAAGTTGGTCTTCTACAAGATGAAGCCATTAAAAAAAGAGACTATTTGAATGTCACTTTTACTCTTTTATATTGAATGAGAGAGCCATCAATACTTTTTTGTTAACCCCCTGATTAAAACACACTGGTTTACTTAAATACTTTATTTTCAAATATTAAATTGAAAACAAAACATGATTTCTTTTTTATTATTTTTTATTTTTTTGAGATAGGGTCTCTTGCTCTGTCACTCAGGCTGGAGTGTAGTGGCACAACCATAGCTCACTGCAACCCTGACCTACTGGGCTCAAGCAATCCTCCTGCCTCAGCCTCTTGAGTAGCTAGGACTACAGGTGCGTTCCACCACGCTCAGCTTGATTTCTAATGTTGCCCAGCTTGATTTCTTTTTTTTTTACTGACCTCTTCATTACCAACACGAGCTAACATTTATTTTTGCACTGAGATGATAATTCAGACTGCTGTGGTTGCCAGTGACAGAAAATAAATGTGAACCTGTTTGGGCAAAAGAGGGGAAAAGGGAAATAAATTGGCTCAAGTAACCAAGGCATGGGAAGGGCCTTAGGGATAGCCACAACTAAGATCTCCAGGTCCACCAGGCCTCCCTCTGCAAGCCCTGTGTCTGCTCTTCTCTCTGAGGGCTTTGTCCTCATAGCCGCCAGCAGCTTGATCTCCCAGCTTTGCCATTAGGGTGGAACTGAGACTCACACTGTCAGGCCCTGAGGTCTAAATTGCCAATTGGCTCTGTTTTCCTCAACTTGAATCACACACTCATCTCTGGACAAGTTGAATGCAGTCAAAAGTGTCAAGTGTTGGGCCCCAAGTAGCCCCTATACCAGGAAGAGGGCCCTACTAGAGCATGGTGGCCTCCATGGAGCCATGTGATTGGAAAAGCTGATCTGCCATAAGAAGAGAGGAGAGAGCTGGACAGACAAGACAGCAGCTCTTTTCTGCCCTCGCTGTCTGTCTGTCTTCCTTGCACATAACATACATACAAGGTGTATGTATGTGTGTAAAACTTGGGTGAGGGCTGGGCACTGTGGTTCACACCTATAGTTCCAGTTACTTGGGAGGCTGAGGCAGGAGGACCACTGGAGCCCAGGAGATCAAGGCTGCAGTAGGAAATGATAGAGCCACTGTACTCCAGCCTGGGCAACAGAGAGAGACTCCATCTCACAAAAAACAAACAAACAAACAAAAAAAAAAAAACAAAAAACTTGGGTGGGGAAACAGTCCTGGAGGAGGAATTTAAATCTGGGACCTATTCCCACCAACTAACTATATAACCATAGGCCAGTTAACTTCTCTTCTCTAGACCCTGGCTTTCCAACTTATACAAAGGCAATTATAGTACTTGTCTTTCTTGCTCCAGTGGGCCACTGCAAAGATAGAGTGGGTTGAATAGTGTCCCCCTAAAATTCATGTTTATACCTCAAAGTGTGACCTTATTTGGAAATAAGTTATATTGCAGATATAATTAATTTTGGATCCTACGAGGGAATCATCCTGGTTTTAGGGTAGGACCTGAATCCAATGACTGGTGTCCTTAGAAGAAAAAGAGAGGGCACAGAAAGACTCAGAGAAAGGGGTGAGGTGCAGATGGAGGCAGAGATTGGAGTGACATGTGACAAGCTGGGGAAAGCCAAGGATTGCTGGCAGGCACCAGAAGCCAGGAGAGGCCTCGATGCTTTCTCCTTGACAGCCCTCAGAAGGGTCCAACCTTGCTGACACCTTGATTTTGGACTTCAGGTCTGATCTGTGAAAGAAAAAATTTGTTGTTTGAAGCCTCCAGGTTTGTGGCAATTCATCATGGCAGCCCTAGGAGAGAGATTAACTCATAAGATAGCATGAAAAGTGTGAAAAATGCACAGTGTCATGGGATCAAGGATGTTATCATAGCAAGCACAGTGATTCCATAGGCTCTATGAAACTCACAGTTACTGTGCCTGATTCAGAGCACAGATCTCTACGTATGACATTGTTGCCACACCTTAATCCAGTCAGCAGCCACCTTTTATTTGTGCAGGAGTGACCTGCAGCTTGGAAGTCAATGTTGAACTCAGAGGCAGATGTGAAATGGGCTCAGTACCAGCTCAAGATTCTGTTTACTGAGTGTTTGCTATGTGCCAGCCATTGTTCTAGGCACCCCATGGGCACACTGTGTGCTTGGTGCTCTTCTGCAGACAGGGGAAAAGGCACAACAATGAGTACACGGTTGAACTAAGATCTGAATCCAAGTGGTCAGGCTCCAGAACCTGTGCACTGACCGCCTCGCCATGCTGCTTCAAGGCAGAGGAATCACCCCTTCCCGATTCACTGGGCACAATACAGCTACCACCAGAGCCCTGGGCTGCCAGCTGGTCCTTCCTTCTCTGTCTCTTTCCCCATTACCTAAGGGGAGAACAGGCTCGGAATTACCACGTTCTCTAACCGAAGTCCTGCTCAGGCCAACCCCTGCCTTTCTTTCTCTCACTGGATGTCTAGCCCAGTAGCAAAAAACCTTTTACATAGGGAAATTAGCTGGTTAGAAATAACGAGCCAGCTATAAGCCTGCTCAGGTGCTTAATGTCAGGTGGGACAGAATGAGGGTGTGGAGGAGCCGTGGATGGGCCCCAGGCTGGATGGTAGATCCTGTTACTCACAGGGAGGCTGGGTTCCCGCCAGCGTCTACAGAACAGGGCTGCAGGGGGTGCTTCCTCGGTTTCTAAGCCCTGAGATTCCACATTTCTCAGATCCCCTTTCACCACTCTCACAACCAGAAACATCAGCTGCCTCTCAGCCTGTACTCCCACCTGTGTGGACCCTGTCTGCACACTCAGCCTCTCTTGCCACAACTCACTTCTGTCTGAATCCTGTAGAGGTTCCCAACTGCCTGCCCACCAACCCTCAGGGACCTCATCCAGTTTAATCGCTTCTCAATTTCTCTCTCCAATTCCGACACACCCCTGAGCTTGATTCATGTATTCAATCACTCACATGTCCTTAGATATTTAGCAAGTGTCTGAAACTTAACGTGCTCATAATTGTCCTGCCCTAGTCATCCCCATCTCAGCAAATGGCAACACAATCCATCCCGCTATTTCAGCTCAAAACCCAGGGGTCATCTTAATTCCTGTCTTTCACTTTCTACATTTAATTCATCAGCAAATCAAGCTTAACTCTTCCTCCAGAATAGACCTGAATCTGTCTGCAGTGCCACAGCCTTGATGGAGGCTATGCCGTCTCAAGCCTGGATAGTGCAGTCACCTCCCAGCGGGACCTCCACTTCCAGCCTGGTCTCTTTGGCTCATTCCCCACACAGCAGCCGGTGGTCTGTGAACACCATAGATCAGTTTCATTGTTCTGCTGAAAACTTTCCAGCGGCTTTCATGGGACTAAGAATCAAAGCCACAGTCCTCATGTGGCCCCCAGGGGCCTTCTCTCAGCCTCCTCTTTTATTTATTTATTTTTATTCTTTTGAGATGGAGTCTCACTCTGTTGCCCAGGCTGGAGTGCAGTGGCACCGTCTCAGCTCACTGCAACCTCTGCCTCCCAGGTTCAAGCGATTCTCCTGCCTCAGCCTCTCAAGTAGCTGGGATTACAGACATGCATCATCATGCCCGGCTGATTTGTGTGTGTGTGTGTGTGTGTGTATATCTATATCTATATCTATATCTATATCTATCTATCTATCTATCTATCTATCTATCTATCTATCTATCTATTTTTTTTTAGTAGAGACAGGGTTTCACTGTGTTGGCCAGGCTGGTCTCAAACTCCTGGCCTCAGGTGATCCGCCCGCCTTGGCCTCCCAACGTGCTGGGATCACAGGCGTGAGCCACTGCGCCCGACTTTCTGCCTCCTCTTGTGTGATGCTTTCCTCTTCCAGTTGCTCCACTGTCCAGCCGGGCTCTCAATCTGCCCCGGCCATGCCCACCATAGCTTTCCCACCCCAGGGCTGGTGCCCCTGCTGTTCCCATCTCCTGGAATTCTCTGCAAAGGTCCTCACATGGCTGCCTGCTTCTTGTCATCCCAGTCTTAGCTCAATTGTCACCTCCCCAAAGAGCCTCCTGGATCACCAGCCCCCTTCCAATCATACTCTAATCTATCCCCATTTGATCTTCTTTATCACACTTACAAATAAAGTTACTGTCCTTCCTCATTATTTGGGGTAGCTATGCTTTATAAAGTCACCAGGAACACTCAGCTAGTGAGTACTGAACTATTGGGGAAATGGAGGTTAGGTTTTTGCAAGCCACTGGCTACAACATTTCCATCCTTCAAGCAATATATAACCTTGTTTTATGTGTGTTTCTGCTTAAAGACACCTTAGTTAATACAGTTGACCCTTGAACAATGAGGGAGTTAGGGGTACTAACCCCCACTGTGCATGTCAAAATCCATGTAGAATTTTTGACTCCCCAAAATTTAAATTACTAATCGCCCACTGTCAGTTGGAAGCCTTACTGATAACATGAACAGTTGATTCACATATGTTTTATATATGTATTATATATACTGTATTCTTATTACAGTAAAGTAAACTAGAGGAAAAATGTTATTATATTAATAAGATCATAAGGAAAACATATTTACTATTCATTAAGTAGAAGTGATCATCATAAAAGGCTTCATCCTTGTCTTCACCTTGAGTAGGCTGAGAAGGAGGAGGAAGAGGAGGGGTTGATCTTGCTGCCTCAGCGGTGGAAGAGGTGGAGGTGGAAGGGGCAGCAGGAGAGGCAGGCACACTTGGTGTAACTTTTATTGAAAAAAGTTTGCATATAAATGGACCTACGCTGTTCAAACTCATGCTGTTCAAGAGTCAACTGTGTATACCGCTGATTCATTTGTAGTGAACTCATGGCCAAGAGCACTAACTCACACCTGAACGAAGCTTATCTAACATATATATTTTCTCTGTCAGGCCTGTCACTGCTTCCTTGCACTCAGAAACACGAGACAGCACTTCAGCACTAAGCTTGGGGGCCTTTTTAAATAGCGAACTCACCAAATAAAAACACAACAATGCAAAAAAAACCGCAGCATCGAACAGACGGTGAAAAGGATGCTTGTTTATGATATGATAGCAGAAACAAAAAGGTCTCGAGCAACTCAAAATTGCTGCCTCTCTGCACTTCTGCGAATTACTCTGATAGTCTATGAATATTGATTTTGGTGTTTCAAGTAAGTTTCATTGAGTGGGCATATTTGCAAAAATGGAATCTGTGAAGAAGGAGGGTCAACTGTATTTTATTCAGTTGTTTTGCTGTCTCGTGTTTCTGAGTGCAAGGAAGCAGTGACAGGCCTGACAGATAAAAAGCGTATGTTAGATAAGCTTCATTCAGGTGTGAGTTAGTGCTCTTGGCCATGAGTTCACTACAAATGAATCAGCGGTATACACAGTTGACTCTTGAACGACACGAGTTTGAACAGCATAGGTCCATTTATAGAATACACACTCCAGGAGACCTTGTCTGTTTTGCTCCCTGCCGAATGCCCAGCACCTGGCACAGTGCCTAGCATGCAGTAAGTACTCAGTACATACTGCACGAAAGGAAGAGGAGAAGGAAGAATAAAAGAATAAAGTCCAGGCTCCTTTTCACTCCCCATTATTGGTGATGCCTGTGCAGGAAGCTCCTGCTCCCAAAGAGACCACAGGGCCACTGCCCTCCTTGTCCCTTCACACAATTATATACCATTTCAGACCACCACCATGGTTCTTTGGCTCCTTCCAGGCAACCTATGTCTGCCCTCCTTCCTTTGTCTTTCTACTGCCCATTCATACAAGCCTGCGTGTGCCAGGGAGTCAGTGGCCTCATGCTTGGGAAAGACTGCCCGCCCTTGCTTTACACTTTCTCAGTTTTCCCTCCTTCCCTCTAGGAGCTTCTTGGTTAGTGCAGGAACGAACATGCCATCTCCTTCATCTGGCCACCTCCCCAATCCCCTGCTGTCTGGTTCCTCCCTTCGGGTTTCTGCCAGTCCTCCCAAGACTTCTTGACACTTTCTTCTTCCTTTCCTGGGAAAGGAAGAATTCCACTCTATCCCCTTCCCTTTTCTTTGTTCTGACCCATGATAGCCACCACCGTAATGGTAAGGACTAACGTACTCCTGCCTAGGAAGAGGGTGAGTATTTATTTTGTGCACTGACTGTCAGCTGTTCCAGAAAATGTTTCCAGATCTTGTCTCTGCCTCCCAGTCCACATTAGGCCTGATGAAAGGATGTGTGCTGTGGAATCAAGGTAGAAAGCTTTTTCCCCCAATCATTGCCCCCTGCATCTCCGCAGCGCTTGACCATCTAGCGTGCCCCTGTGTAGAACCATTCACATCTAACGTGATCCTCCTGGGAACCCAGCAGGCAGACAGGGCAGGCATAATAACCTCCTTTGTCAGATGAGTCACAAGATGAGTCACAAGAGGCGACAGAAAATCAAGGAGTTTGCTCAAGGCCACGGAGCTCCAAAGAGCTGGATCTGTGCATTCCTGGCTCTGAAGCAGGATCAAGTGCCCCTGCGGGCCTGAGACAACCCACGACTGGCCTGTCTGAGTGTCCAGTTTAGACTCCAGACCAATGGGAGCTTGCCAAGATAACAAGTTCCACATAACAAAGCCCACAGTGTGTGCCACGGGAGAGCGTAGGAGAAGGCACAAGAGCAGCAAACGGTGGTTATTAAATGTTATGTTTACATAAAACTCCGTTGGTTAGAAAATTCCATTCTCAGGTGCAATTTCATTTGATCTCACGGCAGCTGATTATTGTCCCAAGATGTGGAAACTGAGGAAATGTGACCTATCTGGCTAGAAAGGAGCTGAGCTGGGGTATTGCCCTAAGATTCCTGTTTCCTATACCTGAATCCTTCCCCGTCGAAGATCGATTAATAACAATGATCAACTTGCTTCTCTGCTCGAAGGTTTAGGGGTTCTGGCCTGGGCAACTTGCTGACCCATTTCTCAGAACAATGTAGGAGTCAACAAGGGCCTAGAAAGTGGTTTCCAGGAAATGTGGGCAAGAAAGGGGGCCTTGGGGAGGGAAGGACTTGGCAAGGGGATATGAGCTGGCCTGCTGGATCCAGGGCAGTGTCAGGCGGGCAGCCAGGTGGAGCCTGGAGGCGAGCTGCTGCGCGGGCGACTGAGATGGAGGCAGCACCAGGCTCCAGCATCCTTCTGCCAGCAGCAGAATGTGCTCTGAACTCTTCCCTGAGCTTTGCGCCTCCCTCTCTAGGCAGCCCCTAGGGATTAACCCTTGCCGCGAAGCACTTCAGCACTGCCACAGTTAATCTCTGTGATGCCATCTGCACACGTCAACATGTGACTGTAATGGTGGCAGAGCTTGTGTCCCATCCCCAGCCCCCTTTCCAGTCCACCCAGTAGACACATTCTGCAAACACTAGCTGACTGATCTGACCCCTTTGTCCTGCTTTCCTGTGCAACCTGGTTTTGGTTCCGTGGCGTGACTGCACAGTGGGTGGGAAAGGGGGCAGCTCAAATAATGGACAACTGCAGTCATTGAGGAAAGGGAGGTCACGTTAATTCACAGAGCAGTGCAAATGTTATTTTGTCCACAGACCTTGCGGTCCCACCCCATGCTGCCCTGGGAGGTTGGGTCCTCAGGAAGTCTGGTGGCCCCTGTGCAGATGTCTTAGGTGCCCCTGGCCATGTTCCCTTAGCTCAGTGCTCAGCTGTCCTGTGGCAGGTGGCTCCTGCTCCATGGGACTCACGCTCACCCTGGGCATCATCCTTCCCACACCTTGAGCCTTTCAGCTTTGGGCCTCGAGGCTTCTCTGGTGCCACGGGAGCCTTTTCCACCCACTGCAGGGGCAGCCCTTAATCACCAGGGGATGGTCGGTGGATGCCTGGTCTCCTGGACTTCAGGGCACAATTCTGGGATGCCTTGGCAGGCTAAGCTTCCACACCCTAGTTTGCTACTCTCATCTCCTCCTCTCTAAAGCATCCTGTGCAGTGCCTTGGCAGGAGGGACAATGAGGGGACATGGACCACCTCCACGGGCCTGGCTCCTTCCCATTCCTCATTTCTTCCTTCGTGGTCCTCGTGATAGGGCAGGCTTCGTGAGGTGCTTGTGTTTTACTGCTCTTCTGTTGCCAACTTGAAATTCGTAATGCTCTTTGAACAGGGAGTTGCATTTTCATTTTGTACTGGGCCACACAGACAATGTGGCTACTCCTGCCTGGTAGTTTGCTGCTTGGGGAGAGGCCTCTGCAAGTGACAGAGCAAAATGAGCCCTGTCCTCTGGCCAAGCTGAGCTCATTGTTTCTTCCCTCCTCTGAGCACAACAGAAACCCAGGCACAGTGGGAGCTTTTATCAGGGTCCCTGTGACAAGGGCACATGGAAGTTGGGAGACAGGCCTTAGGGGCCAGGGGGAGACAGGCCTTAGGGGCCAGCTGGTCCATCCCCCACCCAGAGTGGGTTCTCCCACTCATCACCCTGGCACAGGCTCACCCAGCCTCTTTGTGAATTCTTCTAGTGACAAGAAAGGGCCATTTTTTTTTTTTTTTCTAATCGTGGACTCGAATTGTCAGTGCCCCTCACTCTGGGGAAGTGTTCTAAGGTTCTCCAAACCCTTCCATGAGGATTATCTCACTGGATTCTCACCACCCTCTCCTTGTGCAGCAGGCATTTTCTAAAGAGTGGAAATTGAGGAAATTCCGGTAATTTTCAGATTAGCAGCCCTTGCACCTCCCACTCAGCCTTTTCCCTTCCTTCAACCAGCGATGGAAATCTCTCCTCACCTAGGAAGCCTTTCAGCCTGTCAAAAGAGAAGAAATGCCTCCTAATTCCTTGTACTAAATTATTCCCTCCCCCCTCCGCCCCAGGCTGTAGGTAATGTAATGTCTTTTTTCAGATGTCCTTCACTTTGAATAACAGTCAGAAAATGGCGTGAGGTTGGCAGCCTTTTCACAGGCTTGTTAAATGTATTAGACCCTGGTGGAAAGATGGGAGAATAAAGGAGGATCACAGAGCCTCCCTCTCCTACTGATGAGGGTAGTAGAGCACACACCTTTTAAAGTGCCAGTCAAGGAAAGAAACAGAGGCTTCTAAAAGGCTGTGGTTTTTATGCCACCCCCACCTGGAGGAAATATGCCCACCAAGAACATCCTGAGCACTTCACCAGTACCCTTCAGTTAGGAAAGCGACTGCCAGAGGGGATGGGCAGGGACAGTATCCAGAGTGGAGGTCCCTACCAGCTTTGGCTTGTGTCTTCTGGTGGGCTGCAGGGTTGAGGGGAAAACTGAAGCCCATGCCAGGAGGAACCCAGGCAGAGGAAGCCTCACTGTGAGGCCTCCCTGGGGTGCACTGGCAGACAGACACACATACTGAGCCTTGAGATGTCTGGGGCTGAGGCTGTGGCAGAAGCCCCTAGAAGGAGATACACATGTCCACTCCCACAGGCCCAGTGCTTCTCCTGCTAATGCAGCTTACAGCAAACCCTCAGGTCTTTACTTTCACTTTCTTCTTGTCTGTGGTTTGCAGATTCCTAGTACCTATGCTCTGCCCTCCCGTGCCTGTCCCTCCTCTCCTCCCACTCTCCCCTAACAGTAGACACCTTTCAAATGAGAAACCCTCTGGGCACCCCTGCTTGCTGGCACCCTCTGTGCTAGAATCTCCTGCTGCAGTCAGACAGGTACCTGGGAAGGGGGTGAGGGGGTGCTGGAGCTGGACTGGTGAGGTAACCCTGCTGTCCTTCCTCTCCTTCCTCTTCAAGGCCTAATAAAGAGGAAGACAGAGTCTGAGGCAATGCTTCCTGTGACACCAGGTTTCTGCATCCCTCAGACATTGCTCCAATGACTATTTCAATTATTATTCCAGATCTGACATGGCACAGATTCTGAAGGCTGGCTTTCAGTAGTCAACTGTTCCATTTCTCTGCCTCCAAGAAAAAATGCTTTAATTCCACATTCATTAACTCATTTATTCCCTTGCTTTTTCTAGCCACCCTTTGGGAAAACAAGGACAGGTCTTCTTTATAATAAGCCAGCCCAGGACCACTCTGGATATCGTAATGCCTGAGCAGCCATCTCCATATCTATGAGCTGCTGTTTATGCCAAGCTTCCCACCGGGTGATGGCTTTGAAGTATTTCCAAATCTTCTCTAAGAGAACAGTTCCATAACCTCATCATGGCCCTGAAGCCTCTCTCTCCTGGAATTCCCACTTTCTGGTGTTACTCTGAAGTTCTGTGAATGGTGGGCTGGACAGCTTGTTGGATATTTGTCTGGAGAATCAAAGGCTCTTAGGGCCAGATGGGGCTTTGAAACATCACCTGCTCCTCATCTCCTCACCCCCACCCCCAGCAGGGCAGAGCTTCGAACACACGCCTGCTAATCCAGCTTTGCCTCGTTTCTTTGTGCTCTACCATGATAACCTCAATAGCCATAAGCAATATTTTATTCTAATATGCCCGCTTCCTTCTGGTACCCACTAAGGACTGAGCACCCAGAACTTACCACTGGAAGGTAAAGTGTCAATTCTCAAAATAAAAACTTCTGAGACTTCTGCAACTAGAAAGGAGAAAGGTTTTCAAAATCACTTTCAATTTCCTGAAGCATTAGAATACTTTCAATGTAGTTTTATATTTAGAATCATATGAATTATACAGAGAACCATGGGCTTGTGGACAGTTTCCAAATACTAGAAATTATATTTCCCTCCATTTTGATAATTAGTTCAAGGTCTTCACCACAAGAGACATCATGTCTCAGAAGCAAAAATAGGTCCCTATTAAGCCTATGTAATGTCTTGTCTAGCAGATCTGATTTCCTCTTTATGCCCTAGTCTCCTCACCTTCCTAATTGGCACTCCAACCTCAAAGCTTTTTCTCACGGCTGTCTAGAGCCTTAGATATATTAAATATAGTCTGACAGTGCAGGGCTAAGGATTTGGGTATGCTGATTGCATGTGTCTAACTTAGAAACCCAAGGGACCTAGGGCATGATAACAGCTCACTGCAGCCTCAATTCTTTCAGGCTCAAGTGATCCTCCTACTTCAGTTTCTCAAGTAGCTGGGACCACAGGTATGCACTACCATGCCTGGCTAATTTTTTTTTTTTTTTTTTTTTTAAGTAGAGACGGGGTTTCACCATGTTGGCCAGGCTGATCTCCTCTCAGCCTGCTGTCAAACTCCTGGGCTCAAGTGATCCTCCCGCCTTGGCCTCCCAAAGTGCTGGGGTTATAGGCATGAACCACTGCATTGGGTATCCATGGAACACATCACTTGGAGTTTAGGCACATCTCCGTATGAGAATAATTTACATCCTCTGTTAAACCCAGTTGGGGTGGGATAAAAACAGTTTCCTTACTGCACATTCGGTATAATGTGCCGGTGTCCTATGTGCTTCCTGTATACAATCTCACTTAATACTGAAAATAAGTCTTGGCCGGGCACGGTGGCTCACGCCTGTAACCCCAGCACTTTGGGAGGCCGAGGTGGGTGGATCACGAGGTCAGGAGTTCAAGACCAGTTTGGCCAACATGGTGAAACTCCGTCTCTACTAAAAATACAAAAATTAGCCAGGCGTGGTGGTGCGCACCTGTAGTCCCAGCTACTTGGGAGGCTGAAGCAGGAGAATTGCTTGAACCAGGACCTGGGAGGCGGAGGTTGCAGTGAACCAAGATTGTGCAGCTGCACTCCAGCCTGGGTTATAGAGATTCCATCTCAAAAAAGAAAGGAAGAAAGGAAGAAAGGAAGAAAGGAAGAAAGGAAGAAAGGAAGAAAGGAAGAAAGGAAGAAAGGAAGAAAGAAAGAAGGAAGGAAGGAAAGAAGGAAAGAAGGAAGGAAGGAAGGAAGGAAGGAAGGAAAGGAAGGAAGGAAGAAAGGAAGAAAGGAGGGAGGGAGGGAGGAAGGAAGGAAAGAAAGAAAGAAAGAAAAGAAAGAAAGAAAGGAAGAAAGAAAGAAGTCTTTGAGCGTTTCCCATTTAACACACAAAGAGAGTGAGGTTGAGAGGATAAGAAATTCGGCCAAGGTCGAATTCAAGTCCCTGGTTCTGCTGCTCTTGGGCTCCTACTTGGACAAGCCCTTAAAACTTGATGGCGCCATGACAGAGGGATATTTTGGCACTAGTGGCAATCGTGGCCTAGAACTTATTACCCATTCTAGTTTCACACCTAGAATTCAGAAAAGAAAGGAACTATTATGAGATTGAAATCTGTATCCCCTTTGGTCTAACATAAAAATGTTCTTTTATCTTCTACTATATAGGGCAAAATTTTTTAAATGCACTTCACTTCCACATCCAAAAAAACAAAAATAATTAATTTCAAGACTTTTCATGGTTAATTGTATCTCTGCAGCAGCTGAGAGGAACATTAATAAAAATTATCTTTTGGGGTTTTGGGGTTATTAAAATTGAGGATAAGGATGTTATGGAAGCTTTAGCTTCTAGATCCATCACCCTTTTAACAAGTATACTTGTTCCTTTAGATTTAACTCTTATTTATGAAATACATAAATCTGAACCAAAGCAATATGCCATTTTGGGGAAAATACATGAATGCAAATAAAAGAAAGCTGGTTCTAGTCCCCACAATTCTACTAAGTAGCCATTTGATGCTACCAGCAATGTACCAAAATTGTATCAGAATGAAATCTGCAACCCAAAACAAGGTGACTACTTGCTCTGAAATTCTAAGGGCCAATGAATCATGCATCAATCGGTGCCAAAAATAATATAAAGATTATGTCCAAACAAAACCTCTATTCTTTTAGCTAGGTGTCCATTTGATTAATGTGACTTATATGTATGAGGGATGGATCAACAAATCTAATCCTCTTAAAGTATTTAGGAACTCAAAATATTTCTAACTAATGGAAATTATGGGCAAGCCTGCCAAAGGGCAAGAACTCTTTTAGACCCATCTAGTGTTCTTTATTCAAATAGCTTAGGAATTTTTTTTTTTTTTTGTTTTTTTTTTTTTTTTTTTTTTTTTTTTTTAACTGTGGTAGCTGATCTTCAAAGACAGCTCCCAATGAAACATGCCTCTCAGTATTTGATAGTATTCTATCCATTTATAGACCTTCCCACATTGAATCCGGACTGGCTCTGTGACATATTAACTAAAGGAATGTAGCACCAAAAGTGACTCTGTGCCAGTTTTGAACCTATGCCATAAGCCTTGGTACCTTCTACTTCTGTGAGTTCTGAGCTGCCATTGCTGTCACTGTTCCACACTAAATATATCAGAATTCCATACAGCCAATGCAGGCCCAAATGCATCATTTCTGATGCCATCCTTTGTCCTTACTGAAACATGCATGAATCAGAGAAAGACAAAAAGCCTGATTGTGGGCTAAGATTCCTTGATTGAAAGAAGCTTCTGTGTCATCAATATTTTGAATTGTCCCTTTGTTTGTCACCCTGGAGGGGCATCCCTACTGGCTAAGGTATGCCTTTGCCTTTCCTCAGTAAAGTGGGCAGTTATCTGAAATGGGAGGTGGGATCTTTTACAGGTGAGTCCCCAGGGAAGGCACTCTTAGGTCCGAGTTCTCATGGAAGTTGATTTCTTCCTTGGAAATCTTTGTGTATCAAGGATGTGTGTACCTGTTTGTGGACAGCAGCCTCTGGTCTTCCTTTTGTCTTCTAACACTCCTGGCTTCCTCTTCCTAGCATTCCAAGTTCTTCTGATCTCTCCACTTCTAGGTACCTATTTGCGTTTCCCTCAAATGTCCATCAGCTGGTCCTAATACAGTGTCCACTGGTAAGAAACTGAAGGTAAGACCCCTTTCAGGGAGTTTTTCCATCAAAAACGAAACAAAGGAATAAAGATGCAACCACTGATATTTTAAGGGAAGTATCCTAGTGCCAGGTTTTTTCAATGACACCACACAGACAGCTGCTACAATCAAAGAATGGCTGAGTGTTCTCTTGCCTCGGGTAAGTGAACAGTGAGAACTTTACCATCTCCATCTCCAGTACTCCCACACCCAAAAGGCAAAAAGTATTCCAGAGTGGGGCACTAAAATCTTTCCAGGGAAAAACTCAGAAATGAGCTCTGTGATATGCTCCCTGCTCACCAGTAGAAAACATTGTTCCAGTTTCTTCCTTTGTACCTACTAGAGAGTGCTTTTCTGATTATGAAATGGGCCCATCTCATTTCCAGCGGTTAGCCAACCCTCCTCCCACGTTCCATGTGTGTGCCTGTTTCTATGTGATCTGAACTGTTGAGACTTGGTTTATGTTACTCAAGCCTCTAAGAGTTAAGAACAAGGTTACCCAGATCCTGAGAGGTAAAAATTTATTGATTTCTATCATATCAGCATGTTATGATATGGTCACGCCCGCTCATACAGCTGACTTCTTAGAGCCAAAAGAGAATTTTTTTCCTTTTAAAAATACAGTTGTTCAGCAGGAAAAAACATTTTAAAAACAAGCATTTTCATATTAAGTGGAAATTAAAACAAGGGCTCCCCCCCTCCCCCCACCAACTCATGAGGAATAGGGCTGGTCAGCAATAGATCTCTGAGTGCCTCCAATTTGTTTTCAGGCCTCTGTCCCCAGTCTGTTCCTTGTCTTCCACAGAAAGTAGTTCCAGGGGAAAAAGAAATTAGAATCTCACCAAAACAGCAGCCTAAATACAGATAGAAAAATAAGAGGTAGACACAACTGTAACGATTTAACTCATTTGGTAGATTGTGCAAGATATTTTAATATTTAAAATTTTCAGTGGGATCAAATAAGGTCTACAAATACCTAAACAATTGATGTTTTAAATGCTAACATCTTAGAGATGCCTATACCACAGTTTACTTAGCTTTGAGAAATGAAAGTATAAAGCCGACTTTAGAAATATGCAAGCTTCCCATGTATTTCAGTAAACGTTTTCTTTCTATCACATTCTTCAAAATCAAAAGTTTGCTGTGTAGGACTGACATTAATGCTTTTCCTACCCTTTAAAGCCCTTGCCAGGGTCAGTGATAGGAATTTCCTGAGTTCAGCAAGTACATTAACTATGAGAAGTTTATTCAACACTAATAGTTAAGAAAAAAGGATGGGGCAGTGGTGTGCTGGATACAGCCCCTACTGGCTCCCAAGAGCCAATGGTTACATTTTAGAATTTTGCCTGCAGTTGTTAAGCATTGGTTATTAAAATTGAATCATATAAATTTACAACTAATGTTAAAGCTAAAAGTGGTTTCGGCTTAATAAGTCTAATATGTACTATGGTAAGAAACAGTTTTAACAGTAGAGCACATATCAGATTGAATGACAATAAATTCATTGGGAAATGAGTTAGATTAGGACAGTCTGCTGTTTTTCAAATCATGGTTGAAATACAATCAATCATAGGTTGACTGTAGTAGTTCAGCAAAAAGCAATTAAGCATCCTTTTAAAAAAGCATTTTAGTTCTTTCCTGAGCAACTAAGTATACTGTGAGAATCAATTGGCTATATGGGATTTACAATAAAGTATTTATATATTATTATTTGTTAATTGTGTTATATGTTCTTGCTATCAGCAAAATTTATAACAAACATGTATAGCTGAATACATAATTTTTTCCCAGAAGAGTGGACTGCTAAACATTTACCAGCACACCACTGGATTGGGAGAATGGGGAGAAAGGGGGAAATATTTTTAAACCAAAGAAGGAAGTCTGATGTTTTTTCATTTGGTTTTTCAGTTTGCTTGCAGCAACCAACTGCCACAGTGAGCTTTAAGTACCTGCCTGCAGATGTTAATGCCCAAACAGCTCTGGTAAAACACACATGCCCCCTCCCCACTACTAAGAATTAAAAGCACTTTACTTGAAAAAAATCAACTTTATTTTTTCTAGGTTAAAAAAAATAGAACCAGCTATTAGTTTTTGTTGAGAAAATGCTTCTTTTGGTGTTCACATCTAAACTTCTGAGAAGGTGATCTGGTTACTAAAATCACCCCAAATGCATTCATAAACCAGATCCACGTGTGACCAGCCCTTTACAAAAATTAATTACAGTTGCCACAGCCTTTACATTCATTCTTATCACACGTTACAACATGCAGATAACACAAAGAAAGGTCAACAAGCTGAAGTAAACATTACAGCATCAGGAAAATGAAAACTCATCTGTATAAAATAAATACAATTTTGTAATAATTGTAAAGAAAATGAAAGCACTTAATAAAAATAATGGCAGTTGAATGTATAACTGTCTCATCACCCAATCATAAAATAAGTTACTGTAAAATGCATAGACTCCTTACATGTAAAGAATGTGTGCATCACAGTCATGTGTTCAACAGTTTTACACAATAAAAATAAAGCCATTCAAGATATGTGTGCATACTTTGCAACTAGAATACACTTAAAAAACGTTTGCTCTTTAAACTGTCTTAAAAAAATATTAAATGTAAAAACCCTCAGATGGAAATTTTGCAGAAAAACCCATATTTTATCTTCCATATGGCTACAGTCACCCTTCCCCAACAGTTCAGCACCCTCAGCTTATTCCCAGGGTCCAGTTCCTAATTGTTGGGGAGTGGTGCAAAATGATTACAATAAAGCACCAACCAATGACTGCTCCAGAGAATACCCAGCCCTTCTGTGATCTGGAAATCTCTAACTTAGATGGTTTTGGTCCCAAACATATTAGTCTCTACCCTTCCTGCTGCCCACTGCTGCTTTTGACTTTGTTCTTCATGTTAACAGATATAAGGCTCATAGCACTGCAGAGCAAAAAAACCTAACAAACCATTTTTATCCATCCTCTGTGGACCAGAGCTGAACACACTCATAATGGTAACTCTGGAGTGAAGTCCTGTGTAATGACTTCAAAAAAAAAAAAAAAAACAAACAAAAAACAAAAAAAAACAATTAACTCTTCCTACTCAGTAGTGCAAATAAAACATTTTCTTTTCAAATATAAAAATAATCCAAGAAGACTATCCATGATTAAAGGCTACTCTGTATGATTAACCAGGTCCAACTAGTTCAGAAGAGTCTTTAGGGAAGTGATTGTCAAAAAACACTCAGACAAATCCACAAGAAGTGAGCAACATGAGCAAAGAATGAAGAGGCATTCTTAACATGAATCCAAGATAGCAAAGCTAGAATAATGTTCCCAGGTTTACATTTGGTGATTTCAGATTTCATTTTCATAAAAAGGCTTGAGAACAATGCCAATACTGTCAACTATTGACTATTCAGGGATGCTTTTCTAACCCATAGATTATTCAGGCTTCTGTATTTACTCTTCCTGATAGCTGTTTGTCTTTCCATATAATTTCACTACTCATTAACATAGTCATAAACATATAGGCAAAAAACCCCTAAGAAACAACTTAAACCATTTAGTTAGTAAGCATTCCTAGAAAAAAATAAGTCTGATGAGAATAAGAATTCAAGCTCTTAAATAAAAGTAATTTTTGGTTTACCTATCATTTATTACCAGATTATCTATCCAGAAATTAATTAATCTAGTAATCCTTCCTTTACAGTGGAAAGTTAAGGATTGGCTGTAATATTAAAGACTAATATGACAGATCTGAACTCACAGCTATCTTCTTTTTTAATATACTTTTGGAATCCTCAATGAATTTGTTTGCTTACCCAACACATTATTTTCCATTCTGTAATTTTTCTTTACCTTCCGTTACTTATAGGTCTCTCTGCCATTTAAGTATAGTTCACCACCAATAATTGTTTCTGAAGTTAAGGGTGACCTGCTGGCTTGGTCACTTTTGTAGTGACTGGACCTGCCTGTGGTCATGCAGATCTCCATCATTGTAACTCATCAATACCAAGATTCCAGTAATGGATTCTCAACCTTGTCTGCCGTGGGAATCTAGGCAGTCTAGCCAAGACCAAGAAGAGCTGAGCTTCTACAAGCTACTGATATAAAACTGGCATAGTTTTATTTTCTTTCCTCTTGACAAAATATATACACTTTAAACGTCCTTTCATCTCCCTTCACAAAGTACAAATCAGGAATTTTTCTTCAGTTTTGTACAGTGGCATATTGCTGCTTCCCCAAATTGCCATATAAGAACACTGATTCTCTCTTTACCTTCTCTAGTGCAAGCAGAAGAACTCCAGTTACTGATAAGGAAAGCACTACCAATGCTTTCAAACATATTTTGCAAACAGAAGAGAGAGAACATGTTAAATAATCAAAGAGGGATAGGGCACATCAAATACACATCTATTTACAACTCACAGAAATATTTTCAAAAATTAACTCACATATCTATTGGTATTTGCCACCCTGGAGACTGTGAAAATGATACTGCACTTGAAAAGTAAAGCATCTTCTAGGATAGTTTAATGTGTACAGTATATTTAACAATATCATGTTCCTTTGGAGCACAGTGATGTCAAAAGTGGCCCTCAGCCACATTTATGTATGCATGTTCGCATTTATTTTTGGATAGGAGAGCTGGTCACTCTACCCTGTGGCTTGCTGTAGCAATGAGGAAAGGGTCTGTCAGCTAGGACTGTGCACGCTGTATTTGACAGTGAGCAACCTCTCCCCCAGATGGCTGACTAATCCCTCAAGTGAACAATTTCATTTCATCCAGTAATTTAGTGGTGCTTGCTGGGCCTCAAACAGAAGCATCATTAAGCTTCTGTTGGGCTTTCTGTCATCATCCACACCTCTAAATTAGATTGGTTTCACTTATTCACTGTCACTGTAGAACACATAATGAAATGCTTAGATTTCAAAAAAATTGCATTTTATAACAACCAGTCCCCAAACCAAACACATTAACACTGTCTTCTGCATTTTACCAGTGGTAGTATAATATTCAGTGAGGTATTTCAGTTAATGCATCATTCTCTTTCACATACGCACTGAGCTATCCTAAATATGAAGCTGCTCTGGGCTTTTATTTGGTGTCGCTTTACCTTTCCCACATAACTGGGGAAAACTCATATCTTCTCTGTTTTTTGGTTTATTTTAAAATAGAAAACATTAACTGTTTTTTGTTTTATAGCCTACTTCTCAAAATTGTTATTTGTGTGATTAGTGACAACGGGGGAATCTACAACGCTCATATCACAGTAAACTATCACTGACTTACTAGGATCTTAATAGTCTTACAATCCCAAACAAAAACCCTCCTCATCTTACTGATGCAGTACCAGCACTTTTAGAGAAGGGTGTGGTTCTCTTGTGAGGTAAATTGTACAAACACAGCAACGTATTCCTAAAAAATGTTTTCTAGAAATAGAAACTTGACTTTACCCTCTTCAAAAGCAACTGGAGGCTGGGCGTGGTGGCTCATGCCTCTAATCCCAGCATTTTTGGAGGCCGGGGCAGGTGGATCACCTGAGGTCAGGAGTTCGAGGCCAGCCTGGCCAACACGGTGAAACCCCATCTCTACTAAAAGTTCAAAAATTAGCAGGGCACGATGGTGGGTGTCTGTAGTCCCAGCCACTTGGGAGGCTGAGGCAGGAGAATTGCTCGAACCTGGGAGGCAGAGACTGCAGTGAGCTGAGATCACGCCATTGCACTACAGCCTGGGCAACAGAGTAAGACTGTCTTAAAAAAAAAAAGAAAAAGAAAAAGCAACTGGAAGTGATTAGGGGAGCTTTTTGTGCTGGTCTCTTTCCTAATTACACTCACCCTGACAGGGGCAGCTCCTTGATGTGATGATTCAACAGACCACTGTCTGCACAGGTCCTCGGGGTGCCATAGGAGAACCTGTCACCATTATAAGCCACTAGCTCTTATTTTTCTATAAACTAGCCTATTTCCCCTTAAATTGATCATTTATATGTTCTATATTAATTTGTTTCAACCATCCCCAAATGCATTTAGTGCCAATGTCAAAATGGAAAAAATAAAGCCTCTGAGCAACAGAGGCATCACGTCAGGGTGGCGTCCAAGGCAGGATGGTGCTGGAGAGCATTGGCAGGCAAATAAACACACAGTGACAAGACAGTTCTCGAGAACCTCACACACTACTATGCTCCCATTTGTTTTCAGGCTGTATTACTAACTCTTTGCTATATCTGCATCTCAAAAAAGTGCATTTTGTAAAATTATCAATTTATGATATGCCTCTGATACAAAATGAGAAATCAGGTAAGGAAAAGCACGAGTGCATGTAAACACAGTGTTGGATCGAGCTAGCTTTTGTAAAGAAAACATCCAGTACCAGAAGGGGTCCAGTGGACACTGCTTTTCCCCCACAGAGAATGCCAACAATGTACCTCAGTTAGCTGTTGAAGACTGGAGTTTGTTACTGCAAATGACAGGGAAAGAGTTCTTCGTGAGGTGCCAATCAGCTCCCCTCAAGGTTACTGAGTTGGTGGAAATGTGGGCGTTCTAGAGTACTGCCCTAATATAGACTACAGGTAAGAGGGATGAATATAACTTTCTGAGTTTCAACTAAATTGTCAAGTGTAACTGGTGGCAACAGAATTTCTCTCAGATAGTCTTCTAGGATGATTTTATGATTTCCTCTTCTCCAAATGTGATGTTTGCTTAAATATGTGATAGAGTGTATCTTTTTAAAACATGTTCTTAAAATATATTAGCAGGTCATTATATTACTAATCCTCATTTTAGTAGAGTTTTAAAATATCCCAAAGGGGGATAAATATTAATCCATCCATTGAATTTCTTTTGCTTTTTTTTTTTAAATATATTCTGATTTGCACATGTAAAATAATGCACACTTTTGAAAGAAAGTCTCAACTCCTATGGTGACCTTGACAAGTCCACGTCAATTCCTAAAACAGGCAATGGTAAAAATACTGAATGATGTTGTACCACATATAGCCTGACAAAAATGCAAAAGACTGTATGAGAAATATCCACATGTTGCTGAGGGTCATCTCCCTGGAAACAGCTTCCTTATGGCCCTTGGAAGGTGGAAAAGCTCCTAAAAGACAAGATAGAAATATTAGCTTGTTTTACTCTGTAGTGGTAGGTCTCCTGGAATAAAAGTTGAATATTAGCTTAACTAGAGTTGTACATGTGTGTGTTAAAGCACCTTCAGTGACCTTCCAGGGCCCCAGAGGAGAGATTTTACTTGAAATACAATTTCCATACTACCTAGCCCCTTTTGCCTCTGAGCCTTTGCTTTTCTCTGCCTGTAATGCTCTCCTCCTCCACTTAGTGAATAGCTGGCTCATGTGCATCCTTTCCATATCAGAAAAAATACTCCCCTTCCCCCCCTTCCCATCTCTGTTTATTTCCTTCCTGGAACTTTTCCCAATTGGTCATGATCCCAATTCTCTTTCTTTCTGCAAACGTATTTGCCACATCTCCCACTGGAATATAATCTGCATGAGAACAGGCACTCTAGCTGCCTTGTCTCTGCTGGATACCTAAAGATTCCCACAGTGGTCCAGGACCCAGGATTATGTGAGATTGACATGAAATAATTTCTGAAATAGCATACTTTATGCTGATTCCTCTATTTACAAATTGTTTTTTGTCAAAAAAGTAGTTGTATAACACTGACATTATTTTCAAAAGGCGATATGCTTTATGAAATATATCTTAATAATAAAAGAAATACAAAGTAAACAGATGTCTTTAAATTCGTTTCTGGAAAGGAATGCTAGATCACTTCATAGAGCAATATTACCTAAGGTCATCATGATAACACTCTTCAGCATTTCAAATATTCTTTGTCCTTACTGATAATCCCCAGGGTAAGCTGATTCATGAGGGGATTTGCTTCTCACAAGCAATTTACAGAGTGCATTTTCAAGTTTCAAGATCTAATATGCAAACAGCTTTCTTTAAAAGAGGCTTCCATTATTGTTGCTATAATTTAACAACTATTTAAAGGTCACTGTGTACCTGTTTCATAAAAATGTGATAAGAGGTCTTCTTTTTCAACAAACCGTTGATAGAGCCAAGTGGTAAGGTCATCAGTTTCCAGGGGTACATCTTTAATTGGAAAGATCCTTTTAAGGGTTAGAAGAAAAGAACAAAAACTACTTTAATTCAGAAGTCAAAATTATTCAGAACCACAACTTATGATGAAAAGCTGAATAAAATTGTGTTATCATCTTTTGCTTTAACAAGGGTTGGTTTCTTCAGCTTTTCAGGTATCTTGGTTATTAAAAATTGTTGATTATACAACAGAGTTCATTTATGCATTCATTCAAACATTTACTAGCCTACTGTGTTAGGTCCAGTGTTAGATGCTGAAAACACACTATTAAATTACCTTGTATCTATGAATAACTACAGAGAATAACTATGTCTTCCCATGTTTGTGGGTTTAAGTAGAAATGGTATTTAGAACAGATGAAGTTTTAAAATGCAGTTAAATCAGGATGTTCAGTCATTTAGTTAAATGTCAGGCAATGTTCTTTTGGTGGGAAAGTCTGAGAAGCACAGAGACTCTGCCCAAATTGGTAGTATTAGTAGTATCAGAGATATTGCTTTCATGAATAGGGGTAACTTTTACTGGTTGGGAGTGGCTACTGGAACACTATTCTCAAGATCTGAGACCATGTCCTGACTCACCAGGAAATACTATTGTGATTCGTGATACCCATGGACTGAGAGGGGACAGGCAGCATGAGGACTATGTATTTGCTGACCTTGAAAAATAGTTTTATTTTTTGTTTTCCAATTTAGTAGGGGATTTTATTTTGTCCCCTTTATCAAAGGTATAAAGGCACACAGTTTAAAAAGTCAGCAAAAAACATATTTGTATGAAAAATGGGAGTCCTGTCCCTCTTCCCTTCATTTCTGCCCTCCCCAGAATTGATTATCACCTCTTTTAGCTGATTATCTTGGTATTTACCATCATGCTTCTTCTGTTTTAGGCCTTCTCTACTGACTTCCCACTATGGAAGATGAGGATGAAGTTCTTTCCTCTTCCTATTCCCATAACATATGCACATTCTTCCCATCTTCCCAATACAGTTGTAGAGTAATTTCAGTTAGCTCCATATTAGGCATTTGTATTAATATGATCATGTAAATATATTCATTGCTAAGCCACGGAGTAAATCATGGCTACTTTTCCTTTCTTTACCAATTTTTTATTTTCCCTGGATTGAGCAATTATGTATCACTTTTCATTTTGCTTAATTTTCCATGTACATGTAACAAATTCAACCACAAGCTCTCAGGCAATTGTCTGTAATCAATGCTCTAAATCAGGTCTATAAGTTTTTTTTTAAAGGGCCAAACAGAAAATATTCTACGCTTTGCAGGTATGAAAATAAATAAAACTTAAAAGCTATTGGAACCCCTAAAACACTTTAAATCTTGAGAGAGATGTGACCTTGATCTGAGTCACGTAGCATGTAGTTGCAACTTCTGCTTCTTATAGATTAATTCTCCTCCTCATTGTTCTTGTTCTGTAAATGACTAGGAGACACCAAAGATCAGACCTCCTGCCCTTCTAATCTCTGACCTTTGTTATAGATTAACCACCTCCTTTATTGTCCTGTACCTAACTCAGACCAGATGGTACAAAAGACCTCATGATGGTGACACCTTCGGTGTGGAATGCTAAATATACCTTTCCAGAAAGAAAAAGACCACCTTGCCCAATCAGATCACTGTAACTATGCATTAAACCTTATGTAGAAAGGTGTTGAAATTTTGTTAAGCTTCCCTAAACCTTGTCTATATAAACAACCCCAAACTTCTACACTTTGGAATACTGACTTCCAATTTTTCGAATCTATGCTTCCTGGGTGGCTGTTCTCAAGCTTTGTGCTCTAATAATCTCTACATTTGACATATTTCCTGAATCTTATTTAAAGTTGACACAAGCCATACTATCTCTGTCACAACTATTCAATTCTGTCTTTGTAGTATGAAAGCAGCCAGAGACAATGTATAAACAATACACAGTAACTGTGTTCAAATAAAATTTTATTTAAAAAACAGGCAGTGGGCAGGCAGACCTGTGGTCTAAATCCTTCTCCTAAGCAATCCCCTTGCATCAGACATCCTTTCAATTTCACCTTCCTAAAGAAATTTCACCCAGATGCTGCCTGTAGTCTCACATTGGGAGGTCCCTTCACCATTGTCCTGGTGAGTCCCCGCACTCCTAAATCGAACAGAATATTAACTATACCTCATGTCTTTCTCTTTCACTGATTACTTTTGATGAGGACATCCTTTAGCAGTTTCTTGAGAAAGAGCACTTGAAATCTTGGATGTCTGTCAACGTCTTTTTTCTGTTCTCAAACTTGGTTGATAGTTTGGTTAGATATAGGATTCAAGGTTAAAAATCATTTTCTTCCATCTCTTATCTTTCTGACCTCCTTTCTGGGAGATTTCTTATTTAACTTCTAAATGTTTTATGGCATTTTAATTTCCTTTATTGTATTTTATTTTATTTTGCTTTTTTGCTTTTATAAATTAATAAATTGCTCATACTCAGGTCTTTTAATTTTAAGAGCTCTTATTGTTCTGAGTGTTTCTTTTTTATAGTATGCTATTATTGTTTTATTGTTACAATATCTTATGCTTATAATAAGTTTTAAAATTATAATGGAAATTTTAAACATTTGCAAGAGGACAGAAAAAGGTTAATGAACCCCCCTGTACTATTAGGAATTCTAGAAGCAGACCTTGCCCTGTGTAGTCTGGTCCTCCATGTCACCTTCTTGTGTTTGCTTTAGTCTTTATCTTTCAAGAGTTCAGGTCTGTTAGATTATTAGTTATCTGACATTCTTCGTTGTTCCATCACATTTACAGATACGGGACTGAACGGCTGATTAAAAGCTCTCAGTTTATGAGTGGAGTCTGTCGCCTGTTTACCCTCACTCAGTATTATCTTCGCCGGACCATTTAAATTGGTCTCTTCTCTTAAACTCACCCGCTTCCCCAGAGAAAGATCCTCTGATTTCCTGCTTAGAGAGTGAAGGCCCGATTGCTAGCTTTCCGGTGACCAGTGAAATAAGAGGGCTGGGAATCTTAGCACTCAGCACACTGACATCACTTCACCATGCTGTTTTCATTATGGGACCTCTGCCTCAGTTGTATCTGTTGTTCCTCAGTCCACAGAGCCCCTATTTCCCTCTCCAGAGTAAACCTCCAATATTTGCCAGGGTAGGGAAAAATAATTACCCAGCTGTGGGATATAGGGTAGGGGTTGGGGTATCTGCGTTCTTCTTAAACAGATTTCAACCAGTCTTCCCAAGTTTAGTAATGCTTTCAACCTCGTTTCCACAGGTGCTGATGCTGCCAGACTTTTGGAAGTTCTATGGTACAAGGTTGGCTTATGGCTTTCCCACAGCTGCCTTGGGGTTCTGTTATGTTATTTACTGCTTGTTCTTTTTTCCAACTTCCCAACTTTTGCTGCCATTGTCTTTCAGGGTGTTCTCATCCTTGTGGGTTTACACCTTTAAAAACCCATTTAGTGTTATTTTATGGGGGTTTTAGGAGAGCAGGAAGTAGACATGAGTCCAATCTACTATGTCTTCTGAAAAGTTCACCTGTTATTTCTGAAAGATCTAAGATGATTTGCTATCTTTGGCCAGGGCCTACCACTTGTCATTCTTAAAGGGGCCTCCGTTGCTATTTTGGGTTTAGGCAAAATGAATGTTGGTTACTTACTAAGGGTTTGAAAATTATAATGCTGCATACCATCATAAAAACATTTCAGGCCAGGCGTGGCAGCTCACATCTGTAATCCCAGCACTTTGGGAGGCCGAGGCGGGTGGATCACAAGGTCTGGAGTTCAAGACCAGCCTGACCAAGATGGTGAAACCCTGTCTCTACTAAAAATACAAAAATTAGCTGGGTATGGCAGGCGCCTGTAATCCCAGCTACTAGGTAGGCTGAGGCAGAGAACTGCTTGAACCCGGGAGGCAGACGTTGCAGTAAGCCGAGATGGCGTCACTGCACTCTAGCCCGGGTGACAAAGTGAGACTCAGTCTCGAAAAAAAAGGCCTGGCACAGTGGCTCAAGCCTGTAATCCCACCTTTGGGAGGCCAAAGCGGGTGGATCATGAGGTCAGGAGATCAAGACCATCCTGGCTAACATGGTGAAACCCCGTCTCTACTAAAAATACAAAAAAATTGGCCGGTGTGGTGGCGTGCGCTTGTAGTCCTAGTTACTTGAGAGGCTGAGGCAGGAGAATTGCTCAAACCTGGGAGGCAAAGGTTGCAGTGAGCCGGGATCACACCACTGCACTCCAGCCTGGGTGACAGAGCGAGACTCCGTATCAAAAAAATGAACAAACAGCTGGCCAGGCGCGGTGGCTCAAGCCTGTAATCCCATCACTTTGGGAGGCTGAGGCGGGTGGATCACAAGGTCAGGAGATCGAGACCATCCTGGCTAACACGGTGAAATCCCGTCTCTACTAAAAGTACAAAAAACTAGCCGGGCCAGGTGGCGGGCGCCTGTAGTCCCAGCTACTTGGGAGGCTGAGGCAGGAGAATGGCGTGAACCCGGGAGGTGGAGATTGCAGTGAGCTGAGATCCGGCCACTGCACTCCAGCTTGGGCGACAGAGCGAGACTCTGTCTCAAAAAAAAAAAAAGAAAGAAAAAAAAAGAAAAAAATGAACAAACAAAACAAAAAACAAAAAACCAAACAAAAAACATTTTTAAAAATTCTATTTAGTATCAGTCAGTAGAACTGATGTTTTAGACCAGCAATAAATACTGAAAAAATAATCTGAAAAGAATATACTTATGAATTAACATTACAATGATATGTCTTTCTCTTGTTATTTAAACATTTAAATATTCAGATTTGGGGAGTATTTTAAAACCCAATTTAAGTGCGAGTAGACAGAAAAAAAAATAGAGGAAAGAAGGAAGAGTGGCAGCATGAAAAATCTATTAAAAATCAATTTTGAAAAAACACCAGGGCTGGGCATTGGTGGCTCACACCTGTATCCCGAGTAACTTTGGGGAACTGAGGTTAAAGGATCCATCTCAAAAAAAAAAAAAAAAAAAAAGGACTCCACACGCATTTGATTTAAGAATTTTACTTTCCAAAATTTGAAAGGATGAAAGATAACCAAAATAGAGTTTTATTTACACAGAAATAACTCTCCCATTCTTAATAATCTTCTATCTCCCAAAATACAATACTACATTGCTCTACATCAGTAATATAAAAGCATTTTGGTTGATAAAATATTTTAATGGAGTGGGAGATCCTAAGGTGCAGAAACTTCAAGTTTCAGCTTGCTGCTATGAAATCCCCTATCATCTGCCTCGCGCCTATAATCTCAGCACTTTGGGAGGCCGAGGTGGGTGGATCACGAGGTCAGGAGTTCGAGACCAGCCTGGCCAATATGGTGAAACCCCATCTCTATTAAAAATACAAAAACTAGCCCAGTGTGGTGGCACGCGCCTGTAATTCTAGCTACTCGGGAAGCTGAAGCAGGAGAACTGCTTGAACCCAGGAGGCGGAGGTTGCAGTGAGCCGAGATTGTGCCACTGTACTCCAGCCTGGGCAATAGAGGGAGACTCCATCTCAAAAAAACAAAACAAAACAAAACAAAACAAAACAAAAAACAAAAACAAAAAACCAACCCTATCGTCCCTTATTATCACAACTTGAATTTACCATTGCTCTGAATAAGCTAACAACAGAAGGATGAATTAAAAAACGTCTTTTTTTTTTTTTTTTTTTTGAGACACTCTGTCACTAAGGCTGGAGCGTAGTGGCACAATCACAGCTCACCGCAGCCTTGACCTCCTAGGCTCAGGTGATCCTCCCACCTCAGCCCGAGTAGCTGGGACCACTGGTGCGTGTCATCATGCCCAGCTAATTTTTGTTGTTGTTTTTTTGTAGAGATGGGGTTTCCCCATATTGCCCAGGCTGGTCTCAAACTCCTGGGCTCAAGAGATACACCCTCTTTGGTGTCCCAAAGTGGTGGAATTGAGTTAGCCACTGTGCTCAGTCAACTTTTAAAAAGAGAAAAAATATTGGAAATGCTTATACTACATAAAATCATCCTATAGGTTAGTATTTGTAGCCCTTTTAAGACCTTTACTCCTAAGTAATTGAAAGATCTCTTTCAAAGTAAACATTTTTTCTCTGCATTGTCCAGCTCAGGTTCTGGTATGCCTCATTGAGTGAGTGGGACTCTATGGCTGAGATTCTCTTCTACAGTGTTTGCTTTGGTTTTTTTTTTTTTTTTTTTTTTTTTTTTACACATGGAGAGTCTTTGCTTTGTAGGCACAATTAAAATAATCCCAGAAGACAGTGTGGCCTAGTGATTAAGAATACAAACCACCAGGCCAGGCGTGGTGGCCCATACCTGTAATCCCAGCACTTTGGGAAGCTGAGGCAGGCAGATCATGAGGTCAGGAGTTCGAGACCAGCCTGGCCAACATGGTGAAACAAAAATTAGCCAGATGTGGTGGCAGGTGCCTGTAATCCCAGCTACTTGGGAGGCTGAGGCAGGAGAAGAGCTTGAAACTGGAAGGTGGAGGGTGCAGTGAGCCGAGATTGCGCCACTGTACTCCAGCCTGGGCAACAAGAGTGAAACTCCATCTCAAACAAACAAACAAACAAACAAAAAAAACCCCAACAGGCTATTGGACAGACTGCCTGGGGTTGAATCCTGACTCCACCACTTGCCAGTTGTGTGACCTTGGGAAAATTGTTAAACCTCTATATGACTTACTTCCCTTGTGTTTAAGATGGGGCTAATCATATTACTTATCTTACAAAGTTACATATATACATATACTTGGCATATGGTAAACACTCATACAAATGCTAGTGTTGGCTGTGACGATTAAGTGTCAGATCATTTAAGGCCAGTATTATTGTACTTCTGGCTTTTTTGGGTTCAGCAATAGTTGTAGTGACTATACTGGATCTGCAGCTGTCATTGGTTTGGCATTCCATGACTATTTTCATATAGTCAGATAATAAAGTCAATACCAAGAATTTAAAAGATGAAGTCATGACAGAGATTCTGAAGATGCTGTTAATATCAATATTGATATAATCAGAGGAACAGAGACAAGGAGATAAAATTTCAAATGAAGAGTCTCTGCCTAATTAAACAGGTTTATCTTTCCATCTCTTCAAAGGGTAACTTCCACCTTTTGAATTGTAAGAAATGCTCATGTTAGAAAAGACATCCCAAGAATTTTATTGTCTCCTCTTTGTCCCCCCTACATTTAAACTAAACATTCCTATGGTGGGAAAGTTATAGGATATAGAAGATCCTAAGTTTGCTTTGATAGGCTACTTAGCTTACAGTGTATATGAAATCCTACAGAATTCAGCCACTAGGCAAACATGTTTCCATGGAAAAATGTTCTGTGTTCACATTATAATGCTAGGCTCACATCTCCTCACCCTGCTGTATCTTGGCTCCTTGGCTGCAAAAGGCCATACTCCTGTCTCAAGCCATCATCTCCATTTGAAGTGGATTTGAAAAGATGATTAAAAAATAGTCAGTTTCATAAAGTGCCTTTTCCTAACTTCTTTTCTAAGAAGTTTCCAGGTATCTGGTTCTATGACATAGTCATTTACATATAAGGGTTAGGCTCAATTTGAGTCAGTGAATGACTGAATGTCTGTACCTACCAAGGAACCTTACAATTTTAATTTGCAGTTAAAAGACAAATTAATGCAAATAATGACAATTTTGTTTTTACCTTTCCTATGGTAACACTTTTGTTTTTCTTGTCATATTGCTCTGGTAAGAACCTCTAGTACAGGGCCGGGTGTGGTACCTCATGCCTGCAATCCCAGCATTTTGGGAGGCTGACGCGGGCGAATCTTGAGGTCGGGAGATCGAGACCATCCTGGCTAACACGGTGAAACACCATCTCTATCACAAATACAAAAAAATTAGCCGGGCATGGTGGCGGGTGCCTGTAGTCCCTCAGCTACTCAGGAGGCTGAGGCAGGAGAATGGCGTGAACCTAAGAGGTGGAGCCTGCAGTGAGCCAAGATCGCGCCACTGCACTCCAGCCTGGGCGACAGAGTGAGACTCTGTCTCAAAAAAAACAAAAAAAAACAAACAAAAAAAAAACAAAAAGAACCTTTAGTACAATGTTCAATAGAAGTAGTGATAATAAGCATCCTTCTCTTTCATTCTTAATCTCTCAGGGATAAATATTCAACACAATTAAGTGTATTACTTGCTGTAAAATTTATTAGAGATATCATTAATCAGATTAACCTTAATAGAAGACATTCCCTTCTATTTCCAATTTGCTAAAAGTGTTTTCTTATCATGAATGAGAGTTGCATTTTATTAAAACTTTTTTTATCCATTGAAATGCTTATGTAATATTTCCCTATATTCTGTTAATACAGTGAACTACTTTGATTGATTCGAATTTTAAACCAAACTTTCAATCCTAGGATGTATGCTGTCACTATATAACATTACATATTTTAATATATATTGCTGGATTTTATCTTGCATCTATAACCATGTAAGAGGTCTGCCTGTAAATTTTCCTCTCTTATAATCTCTTTAGTTCAGGTTTTAGTATCAATGTTATGCTATCCCAATAAAACAAGCTTAGGAAGTATCCTTTCTTCTTCTATGCTCTGGAAGAGTTGTGTTTAATGTCCTTTTACTATTTTGTTTTATTTTTTTTAGAGAGAGGGTCTTCCTCTGTTGCCCAGGCTGGTTTCAAAGGATTCTCCTTCCACAGTCTCCTGAGCGGCTGGGAATACAGGTGCACATATACCATACCCAGCTCCTCTTTTTAGTAACTGTAAGATTTGTAGTGATATCCCCCTTTTCATTCTTGATATTGGTAATGTAGTTAATAGTGTTTTCAAAGAAACATAATTTTCTGATATTGCTATTTCTACCATATGTTTGCTATTTCAACATTCTGCTTCATTTTCCCTGCTTTCTACTGTAATTGGATTTAATTTGCTTTTCTTTTTCTTATTGAGATAAATATTTAGATTACTGGTTTTTAGTTTTCTTACTTTCTATAATAATATTAGCATTCTAAGGCTATAAATCCTTCCTATGCATAGATTAAGTTACATCTCACAACTTTTGAGATAACATTTTCATTATCATTCTGCTAACAATATTTTTGAATTTTCATTGTAATCTCTTAATACATAGTAAACATTAAATACCTCTTATTCTCTACTGATAAACAGTTTCTCATCTTTTGTTATTGGAAACAATGTGGCAACAAATAGCATTATACAAATGTTCATTCATATGTAAGTTTAAAGGATAAATTTCCAGAAGTGAAATTGTTATGTCAAAGTCAAATGCAGTAGTAATTTTTAAAAGATATTGCTGTATTACCTTAATAAAGATTGTACCAATTTATATTTTCATTAGCAATTTGTGAGACTGATTCTTACGGAAAGATTTTTAAATTGGAGTATTACCAAGTCACAAGGCTCTCGTTTAGGTATAGAAGACGGCTAATAGTGTTTCTTAACTAACTAGGCTATGCCTGACGGGAGACGTATTCATGGAAATTCATCCACAAAGTCTCTTTAAGATAGAGATATCGGGCCGGGCGTGGTGGCTCACGCCTGTAATCCCAGCACTTTGGGAGGCCGAGGTGGGCAGATCACCTGAGGTAGGGAGATCGAGACCATCTGGCTAACACAGAGAAACCCCATCTCTACTAAAAATACAAAAAATTAGCCAGGCGTGGTGGCACATGCCTGTAATCCCAGCTACTCGGGAGGCTGAGGCAGGAGAATCACTTGAACCTGGGAGGAGGAGGTTGTGGTGAGCTGAGATTGCGTCACTGTACTCCACCCTGGGCAACAAGAGGGAAACTCCGTCACCCTGGCCCCCTCAAAAAAGAATACAGATATCTTGTGTTTTCATTTCAACATTAATCTTCATTAATAAAAACATTCTGAATCATAAAGTATCTATAATTAAGTACTACCATTGTTTTTTGGTGCCTACATTTATAATAATTTTGGTACAAAGCAGTACTAAAAAGTAAAGGTCCAGAAAAGTAAACAGGTGCATACTTAAAAGCACACTCTATTTTCTCGCCTCTTAAAATTGATGACCTCTGAACTATGTATGCATGGGGCAGACTCCGAGCAGAATAAAGCTCCGCAATTCTAGTTAATACATTACGGTTCTAAATACAAGGGTGCTCAGAGCAACACAAGAGATGTTAACTATTCAGGAAATCTAATGGTTTCTTTCTCTTTCCTCCAATTTAAATGTTCTTAAATGTCTGGATGTTTAGGAAGGTCAATTAACTTCACCTTGATATTAGAGGCATATCTTAAAATTTAAAATCAGATTTTCTTAAATGAAAGGTATTACAAATTACTGAGTTTTACTTTTAGATAATTTAATGTGGTCTTAACACATTTTTGCAGCCTATGTAGCACTTTTAACTATTCACCTCTACCATCCTGAGTAGCAGCCAAATACTTGCATTACTTTTTGCCTCCTAAAACTATTCTATTTCTGCCTTGTTGACACTCATTGCTTAATATAAAAGGCTATGCATGCCACCCCTTGCAGGAATCCTCTCACCAAGGGAAAGGATTCTCTAGCTCTTCTTTAAAAAACAAAATAAATTTATCAAAAGCAAATGTCTGCCAATCTGTTATCAACCAATTCTGGTAGTCTTGGCACCCTTCTCATTAATAACCCATGTCAGACCTGTCATCATATATCATTCTCTTCATGACAAGTATTGGGGTGTGGCAATGGGCTCATAACCAATTAGGGCCAAGGAGATGATAATGAAAGTTCTGTAGGGGCTTCAGGGAAAAGTTTAAGAGGGATTACAAGAAAAATAAAATCTGTTTTTTCTCTTGTCTTTATCTTCATGGAAGCGTGAGGTCTTACATTTCCTCACAGCTACTGACTGAGGATGAAACCAATTCAGAGAGGAAAGCAGACCTGGGAGAAACAGAGTTTGAGTCACCAGATTAAGTACATCATCCTGTCCTATTTTCGAAGTCCAGTTATGTGACCTAATAAATTCCCTTATTGTGAAAGTCTGTTTGAATTGGACTTTGAGTTACTTAGAGACACAAATAGTTAGCTTGGCTTTTAAGGTATACCAAAATCTGAACTCAACTTTCCAACCGTATTTCCCAGAGCTTCAATTTATGCATGCATATTACAGACTACTTATTGTTTCCTACACGTGTGCTACACTTCCATAGTTGTGTGTTTGTTCATAGTTACTACTGCACAAAATGCCCACCCACCTACCCTTCCCATCTCTACCCACCTAAATTCTATCTACCATCTTCTAAAGCCTAATAGAAATAAAGCCTCCATAAAGTTTCCTCTGGTCTAAGAAGGCCATAGTCCCATTGGTTAGCACAGAATAGGTACTCATTGTAAGACAGATAAAAACTTGTTGAATCATATCAGCTAATACTTGCAGTATGTAATTACTTTATAAGATTAATTTAGTTTCTGTTAATATAAAATCAGGTCTAATCAACTTAAGGATAACCTAGCAAGGGCCATAGGGCTAAAAGAGATCTCAAAATAGTATCTAAAATATCTTTATAAGGAGAAAATTGACATTAAAAATAAAGCTGAATTAAACAGAAGAACATTAAAAATAAGGCTGAATTAAACAGAGGAAGTCTGGGTTTACCAGTTGAATTCACAAAAGAATGCTGGTGAAGTATCTATCGCTTCAATAGGGTTGAACATGGGGGTGGGGATATGTGCTGAAAGAGAACCTACTCCACCATCTGCCCAGACTAGCTGGGATATTCTCTTCTCTTAGGAGACAGCCAGGAGGGCAGACCAAATGCTCCCTCAAGAGCAATCTACTTCTATTACTCTGATTGGTCACCATGGGATTAAAATATTAAAGCGACTAATCCCCTAATATGGTAAAGGATTAAATACATGGAATACCAGTCCTCTTGAAATCAAATAAGAGGAGTGCTTGTGGGATTTAAATAAGTAAACACGTATACACCAGAAATAAACCTTTACAATACCAATAGCTGCCCAAATGAAAAACTAGCTCCTAATTTTCAAGAAATGAACATTCTTATTATCAGTAATTCAGAATGTGCTCTTAAATAGAGACTATACTACCAAAATCCAGTCAGATTTAGAAGCACTAGATGAAATTACACTTTCAAAAAAATGTAAAGTAATACTTAGCAGCTGGCACCCCCATACTGGAGTTGGAGCATTTGAATTTTTATGCCAAGACTCCAAAATGTGAGCTGACAAACAACATAGCTAAACCTTCAATTCAATTATGTCAAGATTGTGTAAGGAACTAAGCACTGAAGAAGATTCTGAAATAAACAGTTCCTGCTTTCAAATAGCTAATCATCTAGCAGAGGGAAAAGAAGAGTAACAACCAGAATATGATAAACACGGTGCGAGGATTTTAGAGAACTACTGTGTGAGTTTAAATAAGGGAATGTGTGTATTTACTTATGGCACAGGACATATAAAAGAGATATCACTTGAATTTGGCCTAAAAGAGCAAGAAGAATGCTATGGTTTGAATGTGTTTTGTCTCTGAAACTCATGTTCAAACTTAATCTCCAATGTCAGTATTAAGAGGTGAGGCCTTTAAAAGGTGATTTGGTCATGATTGTTCTGCTTTCATGAATAGATTAATCCATTCATGGATTAATGGATTAATGAGTTATCAAAAGAGGAGGTTAGTTATCACAAGAGTGAGTCTGTTCTAAAAGCCACTTTGGCTCTCAGTGCTCCTCTCTCACCCTGTGATGCTTTCTGCCATGTTATGAAGCAGCACAAGGCTCTCACCAGAAGCCAACCAGATGCAGCCACCTGATCTTGGACTTCCCAGCCTCCAGAACTGTGAGAAAGAAACTTACATTCTTTATAAATTACACAGTCTCAGATATTTTATTAAAGCAATAGAAAATAAACTTAGATATAGGATTTTTTTACTTTGTTAAGTAACACATGCATATAATTTCCAAAAGTCAAAGCATACCACAGGGTAGACAACAAAAAATAATGGCCCTATACTTTCCTTCCTCAGACACTTGTTTCTCAGATACAACCCCTCTCTTTCTTTTGCTACTTACTTCCATATAGATTATAAATGTTTTAATAGCACTATTTCCAGATTATCCTATTTAAAATTTATTTGTTGGTTTCCTATTATGGCAGGTAAGGATTTGACTATCTTAAACCATTGTCCTCTTCTCCTTCAGCTTCCTCCTTCTCCTCTCCTAGGTAATTAAAAATTCCTTCTTGGGCCGGGTGCTGGGGCTCACGCCTGTAATCCCAGCACTTTGGGAGGCCAAGGCAGGCAGATCACCTGAGGTCAGGAGTTCGAGACCAGCCTGGCCAAAATGGTGAAACTCCGTCTCTACTAAAAATACAAAAACTAGCTGGGCATGATGGCACGTGCCTGTAATCCCAGCTACATGGGAGGCTGAGGCAGGAGAATCACTTGAACCCAGGAGGCAGAGGTTGCAGCAAGCTGAGATCGTGCCACTGCACTGCAGCCTAGGCGACTAGAGAGAGACTCCATCTCAAAAAACAAAAAAAAAATTCCTTCTCAGTGCCAACTCTGTCTTTTGTAACTATGTCTATGATTACACCTATTAGTTTGTGTTCTATTTATTTTCCTATGTGCTTGTTTTGTCTAACAGACTGCACTATTCTCAGCTTTGCACCCAGTGTATAAGTCAGTGCTAGTCCTCAGTAGGAACTCAGGTTTGCTGAACAGAATTAAATTACAGTAATCTGTAAGCACAAAACTTTATGTGGTGTCATCTGTAGATAATCATCAATGTTCACGGACACTACCAGGGTTAGTGTGGCAAGAACAACACAGAAATCCAGAAACTACTTGTTACAAAAAATAGATTTATGGACAAAAACAGAAACTATCAAATTTAACATATCAGAATATCTCCCAGCATTCAATTCCCAGAAGTTTTACTTTGAGCCATTATCCTGAGCTAAGCTGCTAGGTCTAATAACATACTATAATGTAATATTTAAAGCTTCCCCCTGGAACTATTAGAACAGTTTAAAAAAGAAACCACTCAGTTATCTGAAAATAAATTTCAGAAACTCAGATATAAACTTTTACCTACTTTAATACAGGAAATAAACCAAAGCAGATATTTCCAAAGACTATACAAGTAGCAAACCTAGGGACATACCAGCAGATACTTTTGAGATAGGCAGATGGCAAATACTTAGCACCTAGGCCACTGCTTCCCCTTCTCAGTCAAGGAAAACTGAGCCCTCCTCTTGAGCCTTGTTCCTTGCAACAGTCAAGAGCCCTCAAAATGCCATTTGGAGATATAAACCATGAGATGACATTTTTAGAACTGGAATTTATTATATCTTTATTCATTGTATATCCTTTGAGACACACAGTAAGATGCTTAACAAATGGTTGCTGATTGAGCAGAAGTGAACTCTCCAGTAAGCAAAATCTGACATTGGTTTCTCTGCTTAAGAGACTCACTATTATACTTTTCATGTGTCTAATGATGTTTTAAACTTTTATTTTGAAATAATTTCAGACTCAAAGAAAAGTTGTAAAATAGTATAAAATTCTCATATGCTTCGCCCAGATTCCCCAAATGTTAGTATTTCTCACATTTGCTTTACTTTATCATTCCCTCTATCCATATCTATCTTTTCTGTCATTTTTTCACTCAAATTTTGAGAATAAGTTAAATGAAAAGGTTAGACAAAAAGATCTAGGTGGTCTTTCCATTTCTCAGATTCAATAACTAAGTAAAAGATAAACAGCAATTATCAGTGAGAATTATGTTTAACCATTGTTCAATTAAAATTAAAACCCTAGGAATTTTTGTATTTGAGGGCGTAATATTTCCACAAAACTGTATTAGAAAATAAGAGGTATTTTTGGAATAACAATGGCACTTTGCTAGACCTTAAGGAGATCTAAAAGTGAAAAGACATGGTGAACCCCAAAGAGTCAAGGAGGTGGGGAGAGAATTCTTTATTTCCAATGCTTACTTCCAGTTACTTACCAAATTACAACATTTTCAAAATCATATTATGTCCACATCTATTGATAATATCCCAGTAAATTAGCTTTATCTGTTATTATTTTAGTTCTATGTGTATAGGTTAATTTTTGATATCTGGCCTAAGTCTAGACTGGGCTAAGTCTAGATAGCTGGTAAAACATTATTTCTAGGTGTGTTTGTGTGGGTGTTTCTGGAAGAGATTAGCATCTGAATTGATGAACTGAGTAAAGTGGATGCTCCCTACCCCCCATGTGGGAGGGCATCATTTAATCCATTGAGGACCCAAAGAGAACAAAAAGGTGGAGGAAGGGCAAATTTACTCTCTCTGCTTGAGCTGGGCCATCCATCTTCTCCTCCCCTTCAACATCAGTGCTCCTGGTTCCTGGGCTTTCAGACTGAGACTGCGACTTACAGAGTTAGTACCCCAATTCTCAAGGCCTTTCGACTTGGACCAAGACTTACACCAGCAGCTCCCCAGTTCTTGGGCTTTCAGACTTAGACTAGAACTGACAACATTGGCTCCCTTGGTTCTCAGTCCTTCAGGCCTGGACCGGAATGACACCACTGGCTTTCCGAGGCCTCCAGCTTACAGACAGCAGACTGTGGGACTTCTCAGCAGCCATAATCACATGAGCCAATTTCTCATAATAAATCTCTTTCTATGTATCTTTATACAGATGATCCTTGACTTACAATGGGGTTACATTGTGATAAACCCACGGTAAGTCAAAAATGCATTTAATATGCCTAACTACTGAACATCATAGCTTAGCCTAGCATACCTTAAATGTGCTGAGAACACTTACATTAGACTACAGTTGGGCAATCATCTAACACAAAGCCTATTCTATAATAAAGTGTTTAACTTCACACAGATGGGCATTTTGTAGAGATGATGGGAAGTGAAAACACAAAACACAATATCCAAAAAGTACTGGCAACACAGTACACTGTGGAGTATTGGCTGTTTACCCTCATTATCGTGTGGTTGACTGGGAGCTGCAGCTCATTGCCATTGCCCAGTATCTCAAGAAAGTATTGTACCGCATATCACTAGCCTGGGAAAAGATCAAAATTCAAGATTCAAACTGTGGTATCCACTGAATATCTATTACTTTCACACCATCATAAAGTCAAAAAAATCATGAAGTTAACTACCGTAAGTCAGGGACCATCTATATGTCCTATTGATTTTGTTTCTATGGAGAACCCTGACTTACTATGGTAACATAAAAAACTTATTTCACGTATACTTTTTCTAAATATCTGAAATTAGGCATATCTTCTAATTAGAGAATGGAAATTTTACCTTATTTGTAATGATGATTCACCTGATTCTTCAACATCATTACAGAAACACAGAATTTGATTCACAATATAGGCAAACCTCAATTGAGACCACTTATTTCATGTCTCCATCCTGAATAGCATCAAACTGAAAAGCTTTTCTGTTTTTTTCTTTTGAGACATAGTCTCACTCTGTTACCCAGGTTGGAATGCAGTGGTGTGATCTTGGCTCACTGCAACCTCTGCCTCCTGGGTTCAAGCGATTCTCCTGCCTCAGCCTCCCAAGTAGCTGAGATTAGAGGCACATGTCACCATGCCCAGCTAATTTTTTTTTTCTTTTTTTTTCAGTAGAGATGGGATTTCACCATGTTGGCCAGGCTGATCTCGAACTCCTGACCTCAAGTGATCCATCCACTTCAGCCTCCCAAAATGCTGGGATTACAGGCATGAGCCACCATACCCAGCCTGAAAAGTTTTATTAATCACTTTTAAAGGAAAGGGGAAAACCTGCTGGTATGGAAAATAAAAACCTTTAGGCAGTGAACATTAATAACAACAGCGAAGCAGAACTAAAAACTTGTTTAAATCTAATATGTAATTTTCCATTTTCCAATTGGTAGCTCTGAACAGTGGCTGATGGCAAAAAACATACAGACTTTTCTTGGGAAAAGCAGGATATGGAGGCAAAGCAATAATAAACAAGCAATTATAAGAAAAGCAGACAAGAAGAAAATTATTAGATAGCTGAAGTAGAGATGACATTATCAATAATTATCAGCAATGATAGAGAAAAATCCTAGCATAAGAAAAACTAAAGATAGGACACTGTTTCCTTCTACTAGGGGGAAAAAAAATGCAACTATTAGCTCAAAAATCTTTAAAGGCAATATTATCATTAGATAAGTAATTTTGGGGCTGGGGCCGAGGGTGGCAAAGACCTGAACATACATCATTATTGTATCCAAGGGTATATACGTTATTCGAGTTACTCACAGTTATTACAAAAAGCTGACCTAAAACTTGGTCCCCAATATGTTGAATAACTGATTGTTACTATATTTATTTTATTTTATTTATTTATTTATTTATTTTGAGACGGAATTTCGCTCTTGTTGCCCAGGCTGGAGTGCAATGGCGCAATCTTGGCTCACCACAACCTCCACCTCCCAGGTTCAAGCGATTCTCCTGCCTCAGCCTCCCGAGTAGCTGGAATTACAGGCATGCGCTACTGTGCCTGGCTAATTTTGTATTTTTAGTAGAGACGGGGTTTCTCCATGTTGGTCAGGCTGGTCTCGAACTCCTGATCTCAGGTGATCCGCCCGCCTCGGCCTCCCAAAGTGCTGGGATTACAGGCATGAGCCACCGTGCCCAGCATACTATATTAATTTTATTTTACTTTGTTCTTTTATGTCAAAAAATAATTATGTAAATTAAAATCTCTTAAAGCTCAGTTTTAAATTATGGATAAAACACTAGAATATGAAAATCTAGACTATGTAATTTGAGTATTTCAATATCCTTGATTTAAAAGGGAAAAATCTATTTAGTATCTTATTAAATGGTATGCATTTTAAATGTGAACTTATTAAATTTTTATACTTACCAGATGAAAATGCTTTTGTTGCAATTATTCAAATAGTTATTAATCCAAAATCCCAAATCCTGTGGGCAATTTCTTTTTTCAATTAGTTATTTTTAATTGAAGAATACATGCATATTGTAAAAAACACTTAAATAGTACAGTGAAAAGTACGAGTCCCTCCCCAGAGGCACCCACTGTTAACAGCTGAACTCTAACCACATGGCAGTCACTATGCTGCCTGCCCTTTTTTTGTGGGGCGGGGAAAGGAACAGTATTTATCGTTTAGACTTTTGTTTGAAGTGCTGCCTGCCAAATGTCCAATTAAATTATAACCAATGCATTATTACATTGATTTTAAGATGTCTCTCAATTTCAGAGATGTTAATATGTGACAAAACACACATCTCTATTGTGTGGTTTTCAGAGCTTAATTCTGGTATCAATGTGACATTATCTCTATGGAATGGGCTTTGAATACCATTTTTATAACTCTCAAATACAAGAAATATCATTAGAAAATCATCCCAAATCCACTTAAGCATACTAGACTGAGGGGAACAACTGCAATTTGAAGTAGGGTGGAGAGAGGACATTTGAGCAGGTCTGAAGGCAGTGAGGGCGATCTTCTTTCCAAGGGAAGACTCTTTGTGGAGGAGGAAACAGTCAGTAGGAACATGAGGTAGGAATACATTTGGGATGTTCAGTAACAGCAAGAAAGCCAGTATAGACACAGGGGAATGACTAAGGAGTAGAAGGAAGAGGTCAAATAAGGCCTTAGATACCACTGTAAGACTTCGGGGGTTTTTAGATGGGAAGCCATGATGGAATTCTGAGCCTAGCATTGACACAATTTGACTTTTAAAAGGAGCACTCTGGATACTATGTTGGAATTCGCCAGGGGACAAAGGTAAAAATAGGATGACACATTAGGAGGTTATGTAGTAATCTAGGAGCAGGATAGAGGTGATAGTGGCTAGGACCAGGGTGAAAAGAAGTGGTCAGGGGATATGTATTTAAATTTAGAAGCAAAAAGATTTCCTAACTGAGTGGATGCAGAATATGAGAGAAAAAGAAGAGCCATGGATGACCCCAAGGCTTCTGATCTGAGTGACAGGAAGGATGGAGGCTGTTATCAATAATGAGATGGTAAAGGCTATGAGGGAGTATATATTTTTAGGAAAATCCACAGTTCAGTTTGAGAGAGTGTTATGGGAAAGGGGTCCTGATCCAGCCCCCAAGAGAGGATTTTTGGATCTTGTGCAAGAATTCAGGGTGAGTCCATAGACTAAAGCGAAAGCAAGTCTATTAAGAAAGTAGAGGAAAAAAAGAATGGCTTCTCCATAGACAGAGCAGCCTTAACAGCTGCTGGTTGCCCATTTTATGGTTATTTCTTGATTATATGGTAAACAAGGGGTGGATTATTCATGCCTCCCCTTTTAGACCATATAAGGTAACTTCCTGACGTTTCCATGGCATTTGTAAACTGTCATGGTGCTGGCAGAAGTGTAGCAGTGAGGAAAACCAGAGGTCACTCCTGTTCCCATCTTGAATTTTGGTGGGTTTTAGCCAGCTTCTTTACTACAACCTGTTTTATCAGGAAGGTCTTTATGACCTGTATCTTATGCCACAACCTCTTATCCTATGACTTAGAATGCCTTAACCATCTGGGAATGCAGCCCAGTAGGTCTCAGCTTTATTTTACCCAGCCCCTACTCAAGATGGAGTTGCTCCAGTTCAAATGCCTCTGACGAGAGGACTATTAGACATACTAGTGAAGGAGTCAAGCACTCAGAAATAAAAATCTGTTTAGCATATTCCTTTGAAGAATACATGATATTTTTAATGCTCTCTGCTCTGAGCAAAAAAATAACAAAAAAGAATACACAATATTTTATTTAGTCATCCCTCTACTAATGGACATTTAGATTATTTCTAATTTCTTACTCTTACAAAATATCTTGCAGTAATATCCTGTCTTTCTCTAGGATATATAGCCCCAGGTAGAATTGTTATGTCGTAGATAATTTAAAATATTGCTAAACTGCTCTTCAGATTGGCTGCATGGATTTGTGTGTGTTAATTTCCCTAAAAGCTCACCAATATTTGATATTGATAAGAAAAAAATAGTATTTTGCCCTGTTTTGCATTTCTCTGATCTTTTCATATATTTTATTTCTATAAATAACAAAAGTCTTTGTGTCTTTTGTACATTTTCTTCTGTGTTTTAAATATTATTGATTTGTAAAAACTGTTGAGCTGTTTACATATACAGTCATGTGCCACATGACATTTCAGTCAACGACAGACTGCATATATGACAATGGTTCTCGTAGATTATAATGGAGCTGAAAAATTCCTGTTGCCTAGTGATGTCATAGTCATTGTAATGACATAGCACAATTACTTTATTTTTAAAATAAATTTAGTGTAGCCTATACAGTGTTTATAAAGTCTACAGTAGTATAGTGTAATATCTTAGGCCTTCACATTCACTCATCACTCACTGACTCACTCAGAGCAACTCCCAGTCCTACTAGCTCCATATATGGTAGGCGTATCATTTTAAGAATCCTTTGTACTGGCCGGGGACCGTGGCTCACACCTGTAACCCTAGCACTTTGGGAGGCCAAGGTGGGTGGATCACTTGAGCCCAGGAGTTCAAGATCAGCCTGGACAAAATGGTGAAGCCCCATCTCTACTAAAAATACAAAAATCACCTGGGCATAGTGACGCATGCCTATAATCCCAGCTACCCGGGGGGCTGAGATGGGAGAACTGCTTGAGCCCGGGAGGTGGAGGCTGCAGTAAGCTAAGATTGCACCACTGCACTCCAGCCTGGGCAACAGAGAGAGAGACACTGTTTCGGAAAAAAAAAAAACCAAAAAAACAAAAAAACTTTTATACTGTATTTTTACTGTACCTTTTCTATGTTTAGATATGTTTAGATACACAAATACTTACCATTGTACTCCAATTGCCTACAGTCTTCACTACAGTAATATGTTGTACAGGTCTGTAGCCTAGGAGCAACAGGCTATGCCATACAGCCTAGGTGTGTAGGAGGTTATACCATCTAGGTTTGTCTAAGTACACTCTATGATGTTCGTACAATGATGCAATCACCTAATTTCACATTTCTCAGAAAGTATCCCTGTCATTAAGTGACACATGACTATATACTCAATATTTATTTTTGTTAAGTGCATTTCAAACACTTTATTGTGTCTCTTGAACATTCTAGTTTTTAGGGCTTTTTTTTAATTGGACATTTTATTTTTATTTACTTATTTATTTTCATTATTATTATTATTTTGAGACAGAGACTCACTCTGTCACCCAGGCTGGAGTACAGTGGCGCTATTTCAGCTCACTGCAACCTCTGCCTCCTGGGTTCAAGCAATTCTCATGCCTCAGCCTCCCAAGTAACTGAGATTACAGGTGCTCACCACCATATCAGCTAATTTTTTGTGTTTTTAGTACAGATGGGGTCATCACATCGGCCAGGCTGGTCTCAAACTCCTGATCTCAAGGGATCTGCCTGCCTCATGCCTCCCAAAGTGCTGGGATTACAGGCGTGAGCTACTGTGACCAGCCTAGTTTTTAGTTTTGATGTACTCATATTTATATTTTCCTTAATGATTTATGACTTCTGATTTCTGTGTCTTGTAAGGAAGGGCTACCCTACTTGAAGACATTAAGTCTCCTATATTTTCTTCAAATACTTTATTGCCCAGGCTAGCCTCAAACCCCTGGGCTCAAGCGATCCTTCTGAGTAGCTAGGAATACAGGCACAGTTCATTGCACCCACCCAAATACTTTAGGCTCCCATTATTGTTGTTGAGATAAAATCCACCAGGAATTAATGTTGGTATATGGTATGGAGTGAAATTCTAGCTTTTCCTCCCGTATTGTGAATCAACAGTCCCCAAACTATTTATTGAATAGTTTGTCCTTTCTCCATTGATAGGAAAGGGCTACTCAGTCACACATGAGTTCACAAATAAATCTTGACCTGAACTTTCTAATCTCTCCATTGATCTGGACTTTCTCCTATAACTACACTGTTTTAATTACATTAGTGTAACTAAACTTGACATCTAGTAGGAAGAACTCCTTTGTTTTGTTCATCCTCCAAACTGTCTTAGCTATTCATTTATCTTTACTCTCCCAAATGAATTTTATAACCAAATTTTTGTCCAGTTTCTTGAAAAACCATCCTGAATTCTGTTTGGAATTACATTAAATTTATAGGTTAATCTGGAAGAACTGTCATCTTTATAATATTGAGTCTTCACCTTATGAACACACAATACGTATTCTCTTTCTATATATTCAGGTCTTTCATGTTTTTACATTTTAGAGAATACATAATGAAATATTTACAAATGACATATGATGCCTGAGGGTTGCTTCAAAATAATCCACTGGGGTCTGAAAATAACATACAGGAGGTAACATTGACCATAAGTTGGTAATTGTTGAGGAGGTGTGATGTGCACATGAGATTTCATTTACAAGTCTGAAATTTTCTGTAATAAAAGATTTTGAAGAAATAACTATTTCTGAAATTACAGCCCCTAAAACATATAAAACTCATGACTTTTTTGTTTTGTTGTCTTAGGGAGTAAGGGTAAAAGCAGAAGGAAAGACCAAAATGGTATATTAATCAAAATACATACAGGGTTAGGCATAAAATTACAAAATATTATTCTCTGTTTTAAGTGTTGGTAATTTTCTCACAAATAACTTTCCCTCATCTCTTTGACAATAATTCTCACTGTGCAGATGTAATTTTAATAATACTCTGCAAACTAATGTAGGCTATGTACGTGCCCAGCCATGGAAATTGCTAGATCACAGAGTATGTGCATTTTCAATGTATAAGTATAGTCAGCTAGTCCTCAAAGTGATCACAGTAGATTGTAATCTCATTAGCAGTATATAAGAGATCACCTTTTCCCATATTGGTGTCCAAGTCACCATCTTTGATTTTCCAAATCTGATTGGCCTGAAATGGCGTATCATTTCTTTTATCAATTACAAATACCCTAAAGCAAATATGTCAAAATGTTAATGTTTGTTTACTCTTGCTAGACAGCATATGTATCTTTAAAAAATATTAATATTTCTTTTCTAAATTAATTCCCCTCCCCAAATTAAAATAAGTTATTTTCCAAAGTTCATACTTGAATGCCTTCTCCCAAGTAACCAAAGTCCTAATCAAGTTACACATGAAAACAACACCTCTGCTTTTAGTAATCTATCTATGCCACTACACTTATGGTTATATCTCTTCTCAAGATTTTAAACATGAAAATTAAGCTACTTCTGCACAAGGATCATTTTCTTTAACTCACTGTCCTAACTGAAGTGAAATAGACATTTATATTAAGGACAGACATTACTTTTGTCTTTATCCCTATAAATACTCTCCCTGTAATTAAAATCTAATCATGTTTAATTTTCCTATTAACCACTGAACAGCAATGCACTGTGCCCACTACTTGCTTAGCAGGAATAAGCTGTCTTCCAGTTTGACAGAAATAAAAGAAGTCAGGAGGAGGAAAAGTTCTTTACTCTCAGATGTTTCCCTTAGATGTCTTAGTTCTTTTAAAATAAGCATTACTTTTGGAAAAGTTCAATAATGTAGTTGTATGCAAGCTAATAAAAAATATTTCCCTAAACAATAAACAATATTGGTAATAAATGCATTTTTTAAAAGCATCTTTTAAAGTAATAAATGACTGAGATCCAATATATGGAGAATGCTGATTTATAAATACCAGACTTATCAATAATCTATCATTCTTATA
>NW_016815254.1:1293954-1324380 GCF_001698545.2 Rhinopithecus bieti
AAAATAATCCACTGGGGTCTGAAAATAACATACAGGAGGTAACATTGACCATAAGTTGGTAATTGTTGAGGAGGTGTGATGTGCACATGAGATTTCATTTACAAGTCTGAAATTTTCTGTAATAAAAAGATTTTGAAGAAATAACTATTTCTGAAATTACAGCCCCTAAAACATATAAAAACTCATGACTTTTTTGTTTTGTTGTCTTAGGGAGTAAGGGTAAAAGCAGAAGGAAAGACCAAAATGGTATATTAATCAAAAATACATACAGGGTTAGGCATAAAATTACAAAATATTATTCTCTGTTTTTAAGTGTTGGTAATTTTTCTCACAAATAACTTTCCCTCATCTCTTTGACAATAATTCTCACTGTGCAGATGTAATTTTAATAATACTCTGCAAACTAATGTAGGCTATGTACGTGCCCAGCCATGGAAATTGCTAGATCACAGAGTATGTGCATTTTCAATGTATAAGTATAGTCAGCTAGTCCTCAAAGTGATCACAGTAGATTGTAATCTCATTAGCAGTATATAAGAGATCACCTTTTCCCATATTGGTGTCCAAGTCACCATCTTTGATTTTTCCAAATCTGATTGGCCTGAAATGGCGTATCATTTCTTTTATCAATTACAAATACCCTAAAGCAAATATGTCAAAATGTTAATGTTTGTTTACTCTTGCTAGACAGCATATGTATCTTTAAAAAATATTAATATTTCTTTTCTAAATTAATTCCCCCTCCCCAAATTAAAATAAGTTATTTTCCAAAGTTCATACTTGAATGCCTTCTCCCAAGTAACCAAAGTCCTAATCAAGTTACACATGAAAACAACACCTCTGCTTTTAGTAATCTATCTATGCCACTACACTTATGGTTATATCTCTTCTCAAGATTTTAAACATGAAAAATTAAGCTACTTCTGCACAAGGATCATTTTCTTTAACTCACTGTCCTAACTGAAGTGAAATAGACATTTATATTAAGGACAGACATTACTTTTGTCTTTATCCCTATAAATACTCTCCCTGTAATTAAAATCTAATCATGTTTAATTTTCCTATTAACCACTGAACAGCAATGCACTGTGCCCACTACTTGCTTAGCAGGAATAAGCTGTCTTCCAGTTTGACAGAAATAAAAAGAAGTCAGGAGGAGGAAAAAGTTCTTTACTCTCAGATGTTTCCCTTAGATGTCTTAGTTCTTTTAAAATAAGCATTACTTTTGGAAAAGTTCAATAATGTAGTTGTATGCAAGCTAATAAAAAATATTTCCCTAAACAATAAACAATATTGGTAATAAATGCATTTTTTAAAAAGCATCTTTTAAAGTAATAAATGACTGAGATCCAATATATGGAGAATGCTGATTTATAAATACCAGACTTATCAATAATCTATCATTCTTTATATATTTTAATAATGGTGCTTTATATTTACAAGGTGCTTTGTGTTTTTTAAAAGTCTTTGTTTCTTTTGAGACGGAGTCTCCCTCTGTCGCCCAGGCTGGAGTGCAGTGGCCGATCTCAGCTCACTGCAAGCTCCGCCTCTCGGGTTTATGCCATTCTCCTGCCTCAGCCTCCCAAGTAGCTGGGACTACAGGCACCGGCCACCCCGCCCGGCTAGTTTTTTGTATTTTTTAGTAGAGACGGGGTTTCACCGGGTTAGCCAGGATGGTCTCGATCTCCTGACCTTGTGATCCGACCGTCTCGGCCTCCCAAAGTGCTGGGATTACAGGCTTGAGCCACCGCGCCCGGCCTTTTTTTTTTTTTTTTTTTTTTTTGCGACAGAGTCCTGCTCTGTTGCTCAGGCTGGAGTACAGTGGCACAATCTCGGCTCACCACAACCTCCATCTCCCAGGTTCAAGCGATTCTCCTGTCTCACTCCCAAGTAGTAACAGGCACATGCCACCACACCTAGCTAATTTTTGTATTTTTGGTAGAGATGGGGTTTCACCATGTTGGCCAGGCTAATCTCGAACTCCCAGCCTCAAGTGATCTGCCCATCTCTGCCTCCCAAAGTGCTGGGATTACAGGCATGAGCCACCGTGCACAGCCTAAAAGACCCTTTTACCTGTACATCATTTGCATCTCACAACAATGCATCTGCCAAAGTCGGGGCAACTTCTGGCCACCAGAATCCCAGCATTAGCAAAGTTGCCTGAGCACTTAATCACCATTTGCCACAAATTTTCTGAGGAATATGCTCTCAATGCATGCCCTAAAAGTTCAACTTTTGAAACACAGCAATACTACCTATTTGTAAGACAGGTTCTAGTATACAACTCTGCCACATATGTTTACTTTCTCATCTATGCGGTATTTTAAGTACTTCAGTAGTATTTTATATAAAAATAATGTGTATTTTATGGTGTTTCATATATAACATGTCATGTCTTCTAGAAATCCTAAAAACCAACATAAGCCTGAGTAGTAAATTAATAGAGAAAACTGCTATTGGAAGAAATAAACAGTTTCAGAGTATTTAAAATAAGTTATTACATTCTTATGCTTTTTTCCTAAGTGTCAGTACAGAAATTTCAAATCAAGAAAAACATTCTGCTGTACATTCTGGCAATCTAGATATTCTTTTTCTATTTAAAGATTTTTTTTTTTTTAAAGAACTTATTAACACAGTATGAAGGGAGTTACTTTGTGGGAAAATGCCACTTTTGCTCAGAGATCTCCATATACTTGCTTGTCACATTATGTTCCAATGAGGTACAGAACAGGTAGTGGAATTTATTTGGCAGCTTGGACTATAATTTGTAAGAAGTGAAAATAAATGTATTATGGAAAAATAAAATTAGCCAGGCGTGGTGGCAGGTGCCTGTAAACCCAGCTACTTGTGAGGCTGAGGCAGGAGAACTGCTTGAACCCGGGAGGCAGAGGTTGCAGTGAGCCGATATTGCATCATTACATTCCAGCCTGAGTGACACAACGAGACTCTGTCTCAAAATAAATAAATAAATAGACAAACCATTGATTAATGTTAAATAAATCATGCTAACTATATTGTTTCCCAAGTGAATTCTGATGGTAAGGAATGCTATCGTATAACAATATAATACCCCAGCCACCCAGAGCCATCTTTTGTGGCTCTCAGCAGATACCAAGATGTACTACATAGGAAGCACAGTTATTGCCCTCTATGAAATCTACCTAAAATATAATAGAAGTATCTCAAATATATATACACTTATTATAGATTTAATACTTATGAATTGTTAACCTTTCTCTTAATCTGTACTTTCAACTGGGAGTTTCTCTTAGAATTCTGTTTCACGGCCAGGCACGGTGGCTCATGCCTATAATCCCAGAACTTTGGGAGGCCAAGGTGGGTGGATCACCTGAGGTCGGGAGTTCGAGACCAGCCTGACCAACACGGAGAAACCCCATCTCTACTAAAAATATAAAATTAGCTGGGCATGGTGGTGCGTGCCTACTGTAATCCCAGCTACTCGGCAGGCTAAGGCAGGAGAATCGCTTGAACCCGGGAGGTGGAGGTTACAGTGAGTCGAGATCACACCATTGCACTCCAGCCTGGGCAACAAAAGCGAAACTCCATCTCAAAAAAAAAAAAAAAAAATTGTGTTTCATTTAATTACTACTACCTATGAATTTGTTTTGATTTGATCCATAATAACTGCCTTTTAAGTGGTACTAGTGTTCTAGGACTCATCTATGTCAGCTCTCTTTTTTGTTTTTTTAAATTACAGAACTCTCTAGGCTTCTCATGCTTGTCAACTCTATAGATAACATTTAACCAACCACATTATTTCTTTTAAAACGGAGAAATTAAAATACATGAAATATCTCAAGTGGGATCTAATAAAAGTTGAGCAGGATGGATTACTTTCTGACTGTCATATGTCACATTTCCCAGGATTACAGTAAAAAACTAGCAACAGGCCAGGTGCGTGGCTAAAGCACATTGGAAGGCCGAGGCTGGCAGATCACCTGAGGTCAGGAGTTCGAGACCAGCCTGGCCAACATGGTGAAACCCTGCCTCTACTAATAATACAAAAATGAGCCAGGCATGGTGGCATGTGCCTGTAATCCCAGCTACTCAGGTGGCTGAGGCAGAAGAATCACTTGAACCCGGGAGGTGGAGGTTGCAGTGCCCACTGCACTGTAGCCTGGGCGACAGAGTGAAGCTGTGTCTCAAAAAACACAAACCAGCAACAGTACTGACTTGCCCAGTTATATACCATAATCACTAAGTGATCACTTTAATTAAATTCTCAAGAATGAGGGCTGCTTTATTTATTTATCTTTTTAAGTCTGCTAAGACGAAAACAAATCCTTTCTACATCATGTGAAACAAAATTGGCTGGTCTCATATGGATATGGTTTAATAGCTCGTATAGAGTTCTGGGAGAAATTATGCTTAACTGCAGAAAAGGGAGTAAATTATTGCCTTAAACTGCAGGAAAAAAAAAAAAAAAGGAAGCAACCTTTCGGGATGAATAGTTCAAATCTCCCTATAGGTGAAGATAAGCCAACAATGAACAAAACTACTACTTTTTAGTGAACTTTATAGTTTCCAGACCACCTTTTCCTATGCTTTGGGCACCCACTCCCCACTTTAAGCAGTTGATACTATCCAGTTTTTCTTTTTTTTTCGAGACAGAGTTTCGCTCTTGTTGCCCAGGCTGGAGTGCAACGGCGCCATCTCGGCTCACCGCAACCTCCGCCTCCCAGGTTCAAGCGATTCTCCTGCCTCACCCTCCCTAGTAGCTGGGATTACAGGCATGTGCCACCACGCCTGGCTAACTTTGTATTTTTTTAGTAGAGACGGGGTTTCTCCACGTTGGTCAGGCTGGTCTCAAACTCCCGACCTCAGGTAATCTGCCCACCTCGGCCTCCCAAAGTGCTGGGATTACAGGCGTGAGCCACCGTGCCCGGCCGATACTACCCAGTTTTTCTTGCCAACCTCCCCACATTACAAGAGAAAGGGATCTAATCCCAATTATTTATATTATTAACATTTATATATATAATGTGATTTCTAATGCTGCATTTTAAAACTTTTATTGAAACATCTTGTCCTTGTTTAAAATTTTAAAAATATAACCAAATGAACAAAAAGTCTGAATTAAAACCACTGTTTCTTTCCCTATGCACCATGGTGTTCTGATGGCCAAGAACAATACATGAGAAGTCACTCTATAGTTGATAGAGACTATATTCCCGGGAGCTGCTAAAGACGTGGCCCATATCCCCTCTCACAGGCTTCTTGCAAAAGCACAGTACTATCCTGACACCAGGACACCTCTGTTCTTTCCTGCTCTTTTCATTTGCTCTCCATTTCTGAACACAGGTCCTTCCTCTCCTGTCCAACATTGGTTAGACAATAATCTTCATTAAATTCCTGGGAAGAAAAGTATATCTCCTCACCTGTCCCAAGACTCCTAGGGTTTGTATGTATGTGCATATTCATAATCAGGCATAATTTGTACTTTAATATCTTGGAGTATGATTCTATAACATGATTTAATCTCTACTAGTTTAACACATTAAATTTTCTTTATTAGAAGTATTTTTCTGTATCAAACTGACCATTCCTCATCTTCTATCTATTATGAGGTTTTCATCTCTAAGTCAGGGGTCCTTAATTTCTTGAGGTCATAAATAATTTTGAGAACAGAGTGAAAGCTATGAACTTTCTCTGTAGAAAGGTATAAACATTCTCAAAAATTCATTTATTCAGTTATAAAATTCTCTGAGGTCTATCCATGAGCCCCAGCACTAAGAACCTCTGTTTCAAGTGAATGTAAGAGACTGTTAAAGTAATCTTGCTAAAAGTAGGCCATTTCTTCCATTTCTATTATCCTTTATGATTTGATTCATTTTTTTCCTGATTATAAACTAAAATTTCCTCCATTTACTGATTAAAAAAGAAAAGCAGGGTCACCTATACTAGAATGCCCATACAACACAATGTTTTCTTCCTCATCTCAGTTCTTTTTGGGGTATGATTTGCTAGGAAGATCTATATACATCCAATGCACATATATCAAATGCACATATAGTCATACATCCAATAGCCATGTATTCCTAGCTTGGGCATTAACATTGTCCTTCATTCATAGATTACAATGTAAAAACTTACTGAAGGTTTGCTATGTTTCACATATGTGGAAATAAAACTGTTCCTCGAGCAATTCTTCCAGGGCCTAGCACATTGCCTTATACAGAGTAACTGCTCAATAACTTAAGTAAAAGGGAAACCTGTGGAAAGAGTCGACTGAGAAAAGAGACACGAGGAATTACACTCTTACCTCAGTGTAAGCCACACACCAGAATCAACTGTAATTTTATAGTCATCCCTCACACATCAAAAAGTCCAACTATTAATTATGTAATTTTAAATTTCAGAATTTAATTTTCATTCAAATTCTTCCAACTCTGTACTTACATTTGTATTAATAAAACTCTGATGGTTTACACATATAAAAATATGCTACCTATGTACTATCAATGGTACGTAATTTGAGTTGTTTTCCTCTAGAATTGAGGGCTTTTGTGGCAACTGTGATGTTCCTTAGGACCAATTCCTCACCTTTGTAAGGTAGTTGCCAGGGGTTGAGGTCTTTCACATGGAAACACAGTAAGGCTAAAAGGCCTATAAAAGTGATCAAAACCCAACAGGCCTTATCAGCCTATGCTTCATACAAATACCTATCATATTTATATAAACTCCTTAAAAAAACTACAATAAAAAAACAAGAAGCTAGCATACATATTCAATAAATGTTTTTGCTATTGTTTATGCAAATGACATATTAAAATGTTAAAAATTTAAAAGTGTAAGTCATAGCTAAGTTACCAATTTAATCATTCAGAAAATCTTATGTGGATTGATTTAAAAACAAATTCAATTTCTGTCACAGGTGTGTGAAGCAGAGCAATTCTATCTCGAATACAGGCTGGGTAAAATGAGGCTGAGACCTACTCGGCTGCATTCCCAGATAGTTAAGGCATTCTAAGTCACAGGAGGAGACACGAGGTCAGCACAAAATACAGGTCATAAGGACCTTGCTAATAAAACAGGTTGCAGTAAAGAAACCAGCTAAAAACCACCAAAAGCAAGATGGCCACGAGAGTGACCTTTGGTCATCCTCACTGCTATGCTCCCACCAGCGCCATCAGTTTACAAATGCCATGGCAACATCAGGAAGTTACCCTATATAGTCTAAAAAGGCTAGGCATGAAGAATCCACCCCTTATTTAGCATATCATCAAGAAATAACCATAAAAATGGGCAATCAGCAGCCCCCGGGGCTGTTCTGTCTATGGAGTGGCCATTCTTTTATTCCTTTACTTTTGTAATATACTTGCTTTCACTTTACAGACTCGCCCTGAATTCTTTCTTGCACAAGATCCAAGAACATTCTGGGGTTCTGGATGAGGACTTCTTTTCTGTAATATCTCTATTAATACATACCTTCTTAAGCCAAGTGAGTATATATTTATCCTTGATGTTTGCCCTTTAAGTTAACTTTTACTCAAGTGTCAGGCAACCAAATAAACATAGTGCCTCTAGAATATCACTTTTAGAGATCTCTATAACTGAGTGAAATACCTACTTCAAATGATATTTTAATATTAAAAATGCAGCATAAGAATGAACTTGAGCCAACTATTTCTACTGTATGATTAAAAACTAAATATTAAGACATTCATGCTGTCCTGAGGTAGTATTGTTGGACATATGCTGAGTACTAATATAGAATTCTTACCTATAATGTACATGTGTGACTGTTGGTTTCCTGTATCCAAGGATCCAGGTTTGAATATCTATAGGTTCAGCTTTGGGATAAGCTATCGTCGTATCTATTATCCACTGGAGGCCTTTTGATTTGCTGTCTGAGAACAAAGAAAAAAAGACTTAAAATTAAATCAACTTTTATATTATCTGTAGCAAATAACATAGATTACTTGACCAGTGTAAGGTATATCAATATACCTTCTGGTTTAAGAAAAATTCTAAGGATGAACTTTAGTGCTGCTGTTCTATAATGTTCTTTAGAAGAAATTAAGCATTACTTATTGTGTTATAAAATGGATGAACCTCGAAACAAGGAACACTATTATCTACTGGACATGCACCATTCAAGTATCTGATACAATTATGCACTATGAAGATCTAATTTATATTTAACATTCCTATAAAAAACTGACCTATGAAAAGGTCAGAAGCTAAACTCACATCACAGAAACAAAAAACAGACTTCGAAACAAAACAAAATCATTCACTAAATATAACATAATATAATATAATATAATATAATATAATATAAACACCAAGATTTGTGATACTGAGGATAGGCATTAATAAATATTGGAACATGGCAACAAAATTAAGCATTCTTTATGGATACACTTGGTTGCTGCTCTTGAGGCTGGGCGTAGTGGCTCATGCCTATAATCCCAGTACTTTGGAAGGCAGAGGTGGGCAGATCACCTGAGGTCATGGTGAAACCCTATCTCTACTAAAAATACAAAAAATTAGCCAGGTATGGTGGCGCGTGTCTGTAATCCCAGCTGCTTGGGAGGCTGAGGCAGGGCAATTGCTTGAACCCAGGAGGTGGAGGTTGCAGTGAGCCAAGATCACTGCCACTGCACTCCGGCCTGGGTACAAGAGCGAAACTCCGTCTCAAAAAAAAAAAAAAAAAAAAGGCCGGGCGCAGTAGCTCATGCCTGTAATCCCAGCACTTTGGGAGGCCGAGACAGGCAGATCACCTGAGACGGAAGTTTGAAACCCCGTCTCTACTAAAAATACAAAATTAGCCAGGTGTAGTGGTGCACCCCTGTAATCCCAGCTACTCTGGAGGCTGAGGCAGGAGAATCACTTGAACCCAGGAGGTGGAGGTTGTAGTGAGCTGAGATCGCACCATCGCACTCCAGCCTGAGCAACAAGAGCGAAACTCCATCTCAAAAAATAAAATACATAAAAAATAAAAAAATAAATAAATAAATAAAAAGCAAAATATCTCCCTCAGTTTTAGCAAGAGTTATATGTACACATAAAGCAATAAAGCTTCCTGCCTTTTGGAAGGTACAACTGGTGACTACTGTTGTGGAGACGGGATGGTAAGTTCTGCTAAGTTTGATCCTTTGCACACTGTTTTTATCCCAGCATGGGGTACAAAGGTGAGTGAGAACTGAGAGCAGAATCATCACAGAGGATACTGATGGTCAGACTTTAAGAGTATAATGGTCCATTCTTTATTTGAAGTATGTAAGAAATTCCTAAAAAAAGAAAACTCATTTTCAAGCATAAGTCCAAATGTGCATTAGGAATCAATGATATATTACTTTTGTATGTCAAATAATTTAAAACTGGCCTTAAATTCTGTAAAGATTTTAGAACAACATTGTGAAGGAGAAAAATATACTTGTAAAACAAGTAAAAAAATTTTTTTTAAATAACATATTGCTAAATGAACTGAGTTTATGTAAAGAAACACACTTTAACAAGCTACCAATGATATGCATGCTGAAATGTTTAGGAGTAAAGTATACTAATGAAGCTTATTTTTAGACACATTAAAAAATGAAACAACCAAGATGGATTAATGGATGGATAGAATGATGAAGAGATAATCTAGTCAGCTCACAGACATCCACTGCAAAATTCTTTAAACTGTTATGTATGTTTGAAAATTTGTATAATTAAATGATGAGAAAAAACACCAAAATTCAGTTTAATATCTGTTAAATCATGTGGTAACAAAATACTAATCTTTTAAAGTTAATCAGACAGAACTTAATTTTGGTATATGTGTATGGATCACATATTAAAACAAACACAAAGGCATGGTTTGTGTATACATGGAATAAAATGCTAGTTAATATAAACACAAAAGAAAATAAAATGCAAAATACCAAAACATGGAAAAGAATAATAAAATACAGGTAAAACTAGTTTTCAGGTATACTTATGGTTTTTCTTCTAAACAGGCAGAATGAAAAACTTTAAGGTAGGATTAAAAAATAAACTACTCTGCTTTAGTTACAAACGTAAACTAGCTCTCTCTAAAAGAAAACAACGATTTTTCTTCACTATTATGCAATCAGTATAACAATTGCCCCTACATTTGAGATCTAGACCACCACAGGATATTGCCTGGGTGGAACTATTTTAAAACAGCAATCTTTATTAGTGCAACTAATCCTGTTTGGAAGACATTTGCCTTCAAGCTTTGGCTTGGCTGCCATTGCCACAGTGTCTCTCCAGCAGTGAAACTATTCTGAACGTTCCTTTTCTATTAAAAGACTCTTCCAATTTGTCTTTTTAATAGATGATGGAAGATTAAGAGAGCTGACTGCCAAGCAGCTGCTTGGGAGAAACAAATAAAAGGAAAACTCAGTTAAATCTGAGTTAAATCACAGACATTATTTCTATGTCTGGTCCTGATTGCCATTTAAAAACATATTGTTTCTGAGGGCCAATCATTTCAATTATTATTTTATTTTATTTAAAGAATAGGAAAAGAAATAGCAAAATACTGCAAAGGAAACAGGCCTAGTGAATGCCTTTCAGCTTTCTAACTTATAACCAGACTTTCACAGTAGTATCTTAGGTAACTTGTTCAAAACAGTCTCCATGCTATGGGCACAAATATCTTCTGCAAAACTTTGTAATTTATCAGGCTATTTGCAAGATAGTTGCATCTTTGAGTATGATTTGCTTTTTGATGGTAAGAAGGTAATACATACACATTATTTTTAACAACGGAAAATTCAGAAAAGCATTAATAGAGAAAAATAATCCATAATGTTACAACTCAGAAAAGCAATCACTGCTAACATTTTGGTGCCCTTGCTTTCATGCATTTCCTACTGCCTCGTTGTTTACAGACTTGAATTCAAATTGTTTTCAGAAGAGTTGTATGTTTGCCCACCCTATTAACAGAAGAGCATAAATATTTTTCCAAGCCAATACAAACACTCCATAAACATCATTTGTAACAGCTGTGTTGTATTCCGTTGTATGGATATTTGATAATTACTAATCCATTCTCACTTCTGGCTAATTCCAATGTTTTGGCTATTATAAATAATCTGTAATAAACCTATTTGCCTGCATTTCAGATTATTTTCTTTTGATAAATATTTGCAGTGGAATAACTGAGTCATTTATTAACACTTAATGCTCTTAATACTATCAAATTGCATTAAATTAGTTCTCTGTATTAAAAACAAACAAGGCTGGACACGGTGGCATACTCCCAGCACTCTGGGAGGCCAAGGCAGGAGTATCACTTCAGGTTAGGGGTCTGACACTAATCTGGTCAACATAGTAAGACCCCCATCTCTACAAAACAACTAAAGAATTAGCCAGGCATGGTGGCATGTGCTTACAACCTCAGCTACTCAGGAGTTTGAGGTGGGAAGATCGCTTGAGCCCAGGAATTCAAGACTATGGTGAGCTATGATCATACCACTGCACTCCAGCCTGGACAACAGAGCAAGACTGTCTCCCAAGAAAATCCAGGAAAAAAACAAAAACAAACAAACAAACAAAAGAAGACCAAAAGCTTTCTCAATTTGATAAATGAAAATATTATCTGATAAATGAAAAGACTAATTTTTCAAACATGTCATTTCTATAGTTATATCTTTTAGTCTAGCAATTCCACTTCTAGGAATCTGTACTACAGAAATAGTTCCACCAATATGTAAAGATATTTGTAAGAATGTTTACTGCAGCCGTGGGAATGGCTCCATATAAGTAAGACAGGAGAAAGACATCTTTGACTTTATGCATTTCTGTATTATTTGAGTAAATTACTAAAAGCATAGACTTCTTTTGTAAATGGAAACATTTTAAAAAATTACAGTTTCATCTTCTCCCTAAGTATTATTTTAACAAAATTATAAATATAAAAAAGAACACTGATCATCTTCTGTAACTCCAGAAAATCCTTTAACTCCAACAAGGTAAAAAATGCTAAAACCATCATACCTAATTCTTTAGCATCTCCTCCTGCTGGACTTCCATTTTCTGTTGTGCTACAAGTGCATTCAAAATAATTTTGTTGCCCCAGACCTTGGCAGAGTAACATTTGTAAGAAATGGCAAGTTATTTTTCTTGGCAAATGCCTGACTTGTTTCTCGCCGCTTCCTGAGGAAGCCCCCTTCTGGAAACAAAACAATCCATTTTCGATCTCTGCTCCTGTAATTATTTTCTAAGTGCTTCTTGAGAAGCAGCAGCTGTTGGTCACGATAAGATCTTCCCTAGAAGGCACACACACATTGTAATAAGTACAGGTACATCCAAAATTAAAATGCCATAAAATTAAATAGAAATTACAGCTTCTAAATTAAAATCCAATCATAGAATAGAATAGTGATTTCCCTCCCCCCTCACCTTACTTCCCTTTTTGACCACAGTGGTAAAAAGAGAGAAGTTATTAGCCCTTATACAAATAAATCTGTCTTTCTGAAGGAAAAGGAAATTGTTCTGATTGCCCTTGAAAGTTCAGCCATTCATCAATTCAGTGACTATTTACTGAGTGCCTGCTATGTGCCATGCACTGTCCTAGGCACTAGACATAGAGGAGGAAATAAGAGACTTTCATGGAGCTTACACTCTAGTTTGGGAAGATGGTATATGTGGAGTGGAAATTCAACTAGTAATATGTGTTAGGAAGAAAACAGTAAAAGGATAGAAAGGGTCAAGAGGGTCAGAGAAACCCACTATGAGGAGGTGAAAATGTGAGGGAATAAGTAATGTGAAGATGCAAGGCAGAATATTCCAGGTGACAAGAACGAAAAGGACAAAGGTCATTTATTTGGTGGGAATGAGTATGGCATGTTCAAAGAACAGCACCAAGGCCAGTGTGGCTGAAATGTGATAAACAAGGAAGTCAGTGGTAGGAAGAGAAGCTACAGAGGGAGGTGGAGACCAAATGAGAAGAGCCTTATGCATGGTAAGTAGTTTTGGAGCGGACATCTTTGGATAGTTTTGAATAAGGAAGTGTTACAATCTTATTTATGTTTAAAAGTCTGACCAGCCTGGGCAACATGGTGAAACCCCGTCTATACAAAAAAATACAAAAATTAGCCGGGTGTGATGGCACATTTAGTGGTCCCAGCTACGCAGGAGGCTGAGGTGGGAGGATCATTTGTGCCCACAAGTTCGAGGATGCAGTGAACCCCGATGGTACCACTGCACTCCAGCCTGAGGTGACAGAGTGAGATCCTGTTTCAAAAAAAAAAAATAAAGAAAATCTGCTGGCTCCTGTGACCAAAAGACCACAGGAGATAATAAGTTAGAAGACTTGCAGTACTGCACACAAGGGAATTTGACAAGATTCAATTATATTGTATTGATGATAAGTAGTTACATTCGGGAAAAAATGTGAAAGTAAAGCTAAAAAGACATTCTAATGGACTGTATCTTAGTTGAGAGGGAAAGAGAGAAAAGAAGATGACCTGAAGTCTAAAATGAAGAATCTAGAAAAATTTGTAGGAAGGCCCAAAGCTTACAACTACATATCACAAAGGTTCTTTCAGTGTGATCAATTTGCCAATATTTTCCAGCCAACAAAATTACAGAAGCTCCTCAAAATAATTAGTGTGCTTTCAGTCTTTAGATCAAATGTATCCCAAATAGAAAACATGTAAGACATTTTCTTAGTTTACTGAGGTGAACTGATTATGATTAAGATAGCTATTAAGTTCTCAAGATTATACATAAAATATTTTACTATTCTTGGAAAAGCTTGTCAAAATGGTCTAGTAGTAAAGTCTCAAGAGAATTTTCTTTTAAACATTAATGCTTTTTCCCTTCCTTCCCCTCATGTTATAGATTTTTATTACTAGTCTATCAGAGAAAAAAATGCTCTTTAGAAATAAATTTGTAAACTTTCTAGATACTTTGAAATATAATCTCTATGTATGCAAAACTTCACATAGTAATCACAAGAAAATATTTTGCAGTACCTAATTTTCGACTTTTATCTAAAAGTACACTGATAATCTAGTATAATTTAGCCTCTTTTTTTTTTTTTTTTGATGGAATCTTGCTGTGTTGCCCAGGCTGGAGTGCAGTGACACAATCTCGGCCCACTGCAACCTCTGCCTCCCAGGTTCAAGCGATTCTCCTGCCTCAGCCTCCAAAGTACCTGAGACTACACGTGCGTGCCACCATCCCAGCTAATTTTTGTATTTTTAGTAGAGACAGGGCTTCACCATGTTGGCCAGGCTGGTCTCAAACTCCTGGCCTCAAGCAATCTGCCTATCTCGGCCTCCCAAAGTGCTGGGATTACAGGCATGAGCCACAGAGCCCGGCCCCTCTTCTTGATGCCTGAGGATAATCATTAGGGTCAACTGTTACACTACACTATAAATTCAATTATTTCCTAAAGCTGGAAATGAGGTAAGGTGCTCAGCTAGCTTTTCAGATCCCTGAGACTGCTAAGATTTCTAACTGTTGGTTCTGCTGCCTTCTCTGAGCTATTACACTAGGATCATTGTTAAGTTGTCCTGATCAGTTTATTTTGTCTTGACCTTGTGTCTACTCCCAATTGCCACTTCTTGTGGTTCCAAGCTATGCTTATATTTGTTTCTCTGCTCAGAAGAATAAAGGTGTTTCCAAAAAAAAAGATATAATGTCCAGTACATAAAACTGTCTGGAGTAAAGTATAGGTGTCTTGTGATACCTATTTTCACAGAACTTAGAAGTTTTTCTACTCACTTCCAGCTTATTTCTGAATTTGTGGTTCTTGGAAAAGGCTTAATCAGATTCACCAGTTATTTATTAAGTAATTATTATGTGCGAAGCACAGCACAATCCAGGTTGTTAAATATGTAAACACCAAATAAGTGTGGTATTGTCATACATAAAAGCACTTACATATCATATTTCAGTCATCCATTCTGGTGAAAATAAAGCATGCAATACTAGTAACAAGTCAAGAAAATAATGTAGTGCTGATAAGAGGCTATCGTTCTTCTTCCTACCTAAACTATTCCTAACGCTTAGGACTTTCCAATACACCTTCCTCCATCAAATCCATACTTATTCTTTAAAACTTGTGCCAAGTATCATCTTCTCCTCTGAAGTTTTTCTGGATTCACATAAAACTGATATACTTATTTTTCCCACTATGAATTCCCAAAACATCTCCCATTATTATTATTACATTAACTTATTTATTATTTATTTATTTAATAATCTGCCTATCGTAATTTAGATATCTACTATATTATACAACAGTGCCTTATAAATAAAAATAATAGTGATACAATAGTAGTAATCAAGATAAAAATGATGATAAAGGTAGCAGGCATTGTTCTGAGTGCTTTATAGATATTACTTCATTTAATCCCCACAACAACCATTGTGGGGGATACTACATATTATTCAAGTTTGGAAAACAAAGAAACTTGAGTGTTTAAATAATTTGCCCAATTCACATAGCTAAGAAACTGAATAGTGGGCAATGTTTACTAAACTAAATTGTACCCTCTAAATGGGAGAAGAGTAGAGGTTAGAATGTTTGCATTTTAAGTATTTTAATACTTATCCACACTCAAATTGAGATTGAAATAAATGGTTAGGGAACAAAGATTCAGAGAAAGAGCTCCCTGAGCTGGGCACGGTGGCTCACACCTGTAATCCCAGCACTCTGGGAGCCCAGGCGGGTGGATCACTTGTGGTCAGGAGTTCCAGACCAGCCTAACCAACACAGTGAAACCCCATCTCTACTAAAAATACAAAAAGTAGCTGGGTGTAGTGGCATGCCTATAGTCCCAGCTACTCCAGAGGCTGAGGCATGAGAATCACTTGAACCCAGGAAGTGAAGGGTTACAATGAGCCGAGATGGTGCCACTGCACTCTAGCCTGGGTGACAGAGCAAAACTGTCTCCAAAACAAAAAAAAACAGAGCTCCCTGAAACCAGTTAGCAGTAGCCCTACCTACTATAATTGGTTTTGTTATACCTCTTTTTATAATCAATAATCAATTTGACCAGGCTATCACTGTGGGAAAAAAGTGCTTATTACTTACCTGTCTTATAAAGAAGTCTCCATGGACCAGAGAAACAATTCCAAAGTTTGTGTACTTAAAAATATGATCCATCAACCACATCATCTGAGCAACAACCTAAAATATTGAAAAGCAAGAAACAATATTGGATAGAAGAAACCTGACTATAGTCGAGCCGAGTCTCCAAGCTTTAAATATAATCATCCAAGTATACTTTTAATTAACCAAAATATTTTAAATCTACCTCTATTTCTACAAACAAAGCACAGTTACTAACAGTGTCTACATGAAAAATTACAGGTCTTGATTCCAAGTCTTCGAGTCCTAAGTCATAGGTACATATATCACTATATAAAAAATGAAATTCAAGTAACTTCTTAAATTTGGACTTAATGATTTCAAATTTGTTCTACCCCAAACAAAGTCTCTGGTAATTATTACATAACTTGCAAAATTATTTTGAAACAATACAACAAAATGGTTAAGTTATCAAAGAAGACTATATATTTAATGAACATTCACTTATAGCTCTATAGAATCTGAGTGTAGCTCTATAGAATCTGAGTGTAGATTCATGGCAAAGTATAAAAAGTTAGTGTCCAAAATAAAACATTTAAAAATTAATATAATAGAATGATTTACATATTCTATTATGAAGAATATTTATTAGTGTATGCAAAATCATGTTCTTTGCCAGGATAAAAATATTTGTAGTGCCTTAGTCCTTAAACAGAAAAATATTATCCACTGCTGATAAGTGTTAATACCTATATCGAGGGCAGAAGACTTTCTTCCATGCAAATTTAAAAATTAAAAATACAGGTCAGGTACAGTGGCTCACGCCTGTAATCCCAGCACTCTAGGAGGCAGAGGCAAATGGATCACTTGAGGTCAGGAGTTTGAGACCAGCCTGGCCAACATGGTGAAACCCCAGCCAGGTGTGGTGGTGCATGCCTGTAATCCCAGCTACTTGGGTGGCTGAGGCAGGAGAATTGCTTGAATCCGGGAGGCAGAGGTTGCAGTGAGCCAAGATTGAGCCACTGCACTCCAGCCTGGGTGACAGAGAGAGACTCCCTATCAAAAAAAAAAAAAATTTAAAAGTACAAACAGGATCTAATTAATGAATCGGTTAATTGTTCTTTCCTGCTGAGGAAATAGCATTCCTTGTTATAAGCCTTAACTGAAGTGAAAGCTGCAACTTCAATCAAGAATGCAGTAAGCTCTACTTTGGTTTCCCATGGGAACAATAGATGTAAACATCATCTCTAAGAACCAATTTATGTGAACCTACACATATGGAAAAAACTGAAACACTGATATCCATGTGCTGCTTTTATAAAAGCATTATAAAAGCCCACAGATGATATATATTACAGCTTCTGCCTTAGTTTTCCAGCTACACAACTCCTACTCCATCACCTTTACAATATTAAATCATTTTTTTTAAATGAAGATATATGCCCAGTCAAAGAAAGAACTAATACCTCAAGCAATTAATATAGAGTAAGATAATCACCAGCATCCCATCTTGCTTTGCTTTAAAATGATGATTACAGTACTTTGTTTAAATACACTGAGATTTGGACTAAATGAAATTTGTTGAAAAGTGTCCCCAAAACAAACAAAAAGCAGTGGATTCAACCTATAAAGCATTTTAGCTTTAGACACATTATGAAGTGTAGTTGTAATTTATTGACTTCTGGGTTTTAAGTGCCAAATAACTAGCTTTTATATTTAATCTTTCATTCACGATGTATTTATTTCTTCAGTTAGAAGGGTCACTTAAAACATAAATTCAGTAAAGATAGCCAAACTATTTTCTGAGATTTGTAAGGATAGCTCTGTTCCAACTTATTTTAGGGGAAATGTTATAAGTCAATAAATGTTTATAAAACATTTAATAAAGTTCTTTTGACAGAAATAAAAATTCTTAGTTTTATCATAAATTGTCATAAAAGGCCAAGACAATTCACAGACACTTATTAAAAAGGTACCAGGCCAGGCACGATGGCTCACACCTGTAATCCCAGCACTTTGGGAGGCTGAGGCCAGCGGATCACGAGGTCAAGAGATTGAGACCATCCTAGTAAACATGGTGAAACCCCGTCTCTACCAAAAAATACAAAAATTAGCTGGGCGTGGTGGCGGGCACCTGTAGTCCCAGCTACTTGGGAAACTAAGGCAGGAGAACTGCTTGAACCTGGGAGGCGGAGGTTGCAGTGAATTGAGATGGCACCACTGCACTCTAGCCTGGCAATACAGCAAGACTCCGTCTCAAAAAAAAAAAAAAAAAAAGGACCAACACTTTCAAAAAAAAAAATTAATCCTTTGTTTCATATTCTTCAAAAGAAGGATGAGTAAACATAAGCTGCCTAAATCAACTCTGTCAATGTTTGGTAGGTCTGTCACTCAGAACTTTTTCATTATTTCTAAGAGACAAAATCAATCTGTATCAATTATTCTTTATCTGAATGCACAGATTTTTTACATATCAGAACACCGTATAGAGACTTAAACAAATTACTGCACTCTTCTTTCCTTTTGAAATTATAATAAGGTCAATGGTTCTCCATTGGGTGAGTATGGAAACTGCAGGATAATTTTGGTCCTTGTGGACTAAGGAGTGCTACTAGCATTTACTGTGGACTAAGGAGTGCTACTAGCATTTACTGTGTGGCAGCTGGGTACACAAAACATCTGGCAATGTCCAGGACAGTTCTCAGCAACACTGCTGTCCTATTAAAATGCCAATAGTACTCCCACTGAGAAACTAATGGGGGCTTCAAGAAATCCCCTAAATTAAAAAAGCTATGTTATAATTACATTACCATCAAAGTAATATTTTTTAACTGGCCCACAACAGCCTTCCTTCTTCGAATGTATCCATAAAGTATAAAATAAATCAAGTAAACATTCCTACTAGTGAATACAAATTAATATTGCTCTGTAATTATTAGGCAGCAGGGAGAGATTATAATGCTTCCACCCTTATATTTCTCAGTTACTCCTTTATAAAAGAAAGTAAAATATTCTTCTAGATTTCAAATTATTCAATATTATCAGAGCATTATTTAGAATGCTCAGTATTAACTAATCTGAAATGAAATAATTACTTGGGACTTAAACATTTTTATAAAGGCAAACAAGCCAACCAAATTTTCTTTTGTCCACATGAGTGGGGAATTTTAAATTACCTAATATTCTGGTTGATACAGTTATCATCTATGCCAAACTGGTGTTAGAATACAGTTAGACATATTTATATTGACCATTTTAATCACCCTTTGAGATTCAAAAACCACTTAAGGACACTGTAGGCCCTCAGGATAATCACTATAAATGTAATGATCCTATCTGTACGAGTAACAATGCTAACTAATTGGACAGTCTCTTTTATAGATAGCCAAATCAACTAGTTTTGCAAAATTTTAATGTCATGAACTTAGGGGACAGGCAATAAATATTATTATAAATGCAAATATATCTACACAGTGATACTCTTTTAACAATTCAAGATCCTGAATATAAGAAAAGATTTAATGTATTCCACATTCCAGCAAGATTATGCCACTGCTTTTCAGACAGACAAGAAAAACAGATTCTACAATAATAAAACATATTTTTCTTTAATCTCCTCTCATTTTCTGACACTACCCTAACCTAGTGAATCAAAATCTCTGAAACCTAAACACACCAGGGCTTATTCTCACTTTGATGTTTTTGCCAAGATTGTTTCATTAAGAAAGAAGTCCTTGCTTTACCACTCTACCTAACTAAACTCTACTCATCCTTCAAGGCCAAGTTTATGTCCTCTCCCCTTCATAAAGTTTTCTATGTCCATGAGGTACACGGTGCACTTACCCTCCACTGAAGCCATCTCACTTGGCAATTAAGTATTGTTTATGGCTCATGCCTATAATCCCAGGACTATGGGAGGCCAAGAGTGGGTGGACCACCTGAGATCAAGAGTTTGAGACCAGCAGCCTGGCCAACATGGCAAAACCCCGTCTCTACTAAAAATACAAAAATTAGCCAGGCATGGTGCCCATGCCCACAGTGCCAGCTGCTTGGGAGGCTGAGGCACGAGAATTTCTTGAACCCAGAAGGCAGAAGCTGCAGCAAGCCAAGATTGCACCACTGCACTAGAGCCTGGGAACAGTGCAAGACTCCATCTCAAAAAAAAAAAAGCATTGTTTGAGATACCCTTCTTCCACCTGCCACTAGGCTGTCAGCACCCTGATGAGAAGAACTGTATCTTATAGGATGGTGTTTACACTTCTTATAGTCACTGATCATAACTACTAAGCCCTTAATGAACTTCCATTTATTTGATTATTTACTATTAGGTCACACATTAACTCCATTAATTTATACACTTTATATTTATTTAGTTTTCTATGAACATAACCTCTTTAACTTCTAAGGTGATAATTCGTTTAAGGCTAAAGACTGAATTTATTTTTTAAATCCACTCAGTTTATAAATATTTATTCTATCATAAGCAATATTCCCCCAACCTTTTGTTTTAGAGATGGGGTCTTGCTATGTTGCCCAGGCTGGAGTGCAGTGGCTCTTCACAGGTATGATCCCACTACTGATCAGCACAGGAGTTTTGGCCTGCTCCATTTCCAACCTGGGCTGGTTCACCCTTCTTGTGCGAGCTAGTTGTTCACTACTCCCAGGAGATCACCATATTTATGCTCAACTTAGTACAGACCACCTATCAGCATAAAGAACTACAGCCCAAACTCCTGGGCTCAAGCGATCGTCCTGCCTCAGCCTCCCAAGTAGCTTGGACTACAAGCTGCACCACTGTGCCAGGCCAAGGCAGCTTTTTGTGTTCGTATTTTTCAAACTGGCAATCCACTGCTTCATCTCCAGATAGCCCTCAATTTGAACTATATTAACCTGCTTTCATCCCAGTTACTATTTTTTAAAACAGTCTTATTGAAATATAATTCACATTGTCCCAGTTTTTTTTTTTTTAAGTCTCTACATCCCACTTCTGGGTGACTTAGAATGATATATTTTTCCTTTTAATATTTTCTAAATTTTTATTGAAAGTAGTATACATACTAAAGTCTATGTCTATATTTCAAAGCACAGTAAGATATTTGAATGGATTCCCTTTTTTTTTTTTTTTTTTTTTTTTTGAGATGGAGTCTTGCTCTGTCTCCAGGCTGGAGTAGTGCAGCGGCATGATCTCGGCTCACTGCAGTCTCCACCTCCCTGGTTCAAGTGATTCTCCTGCCTCAGCCTCCTGAGTAACTGGGACTACAGGCATGCACCACCACATCCAGTTAATTTCTGTATTTTTAGTAGAGATGGGGTTTCACCATGTGGTCCTGGATGGCCTCAATCTCTTGACCTAGTGATCTGCCCACCTCAGCCTCCCAAAGTGCTGGGATTACAGATGTGAGCCACCATGTCCGGCCGAATGGATTCCTTTTAACCTTCCTTTCTGGATGTCTACCTACTGCCTTCAGGGTAGCTTACCAGTCCTTTGTCCTGGAGGCACATCATCAGTGTGCACACATCTCCTGTTGCCTGATGATTCACCAACATCACTGCTTCATCTTTTGAAACTGCTTTAATATCTTCTCCCCATTCCATCACTGTAAGAATAAAAAGTTTCAAAGCTCTCATTTTAAAGATTTTTATAATATCACAAACCTTATATTAGAAAAAATTATGTATATTAATGATGATATGTCACCTAGCTAAAACATCCAAAAGTTTACAACTAAGTCTATTTCCTATGCAAATCAGAATGTTAATATAACTTTTATAGAGCCCCCAAATATACATTAAAATATAAAATGATCATTCTTTATTTATTTATTTACTTATTTTTGAGACAGTCTAGCTCTGTCACCCAGGCTGGAGTGTAGTGGTGCGATTTCGGCTCACTGCAACCTCCACCTCCCGGTGCAAGCAATTCTCCTGCCTCAGCCTCCAAGTAGCTGGGATTACAGGTGCACACCACCAAGCCCAGCTAATTTTGTATTTTAGTAGAGATGGGGTTTCACCATGTTGGCCAGGCTGGTCTCAAACTCTTGACCTCAAGTGATCCACCTGCCTTGGCCTCCCAAAGCGCTGAGATTACAGGCGTGAGCCACCATGCCCAGCTATGGTCATATCTTTGATCTAGAAGTTCTATTTCCTAGAATTTATCCTACAGAAACTTTTGTTCAAATAAGCAAAGATATATGTATAAAGAATGTTTATCACAACATAAATGTTCACCAACAAGGGAATGGACAAGAAAATTATGATGTAATAGGAGAGTATAAACCCATTAAAATAATGGAGGATATCTCTTATTCACTAACCCAAAAAAGACATATTATCAACTAAACAAAGCAAATCACAAAACAGTAAATATAGCATGATCCCATCTTTTTAAAGCAGGAATACCATCTATGTGTTGTTCAATGCACTGAAAAAAGTCTAGAAAAACAAATTTCAAACTGTTAATACTGATCATCAATGACAGGTGGTTCCCAACCCTTCAGATTCTATTTTATAAGAAAATATTCAGACATAATAATACATACTTTCACCTTAAAAAAAGAAAACTAATAAAAATGCCAAATTATTTGAAGTTATCAGATGAAAAGTCACTGCACCAAAATCCATTGGTACATTCTAAGGGAAACATTGGTATTTCTATGTAGTTATGCCTCATTTCATTTTTTATTTATTTTTAATTTTTTTGAAACAGGATCTTGCTCTGTTACCTTGGCTGGAGTGCAATGGTGCAATCACAGCTCACTGCAGATTCAAGCTCCCTGGGCTAAGTGACCCTTCTACCTCAGCCTCCTGAGTAGCTCGGACTACAGGTGTGTGTCATCATGTCCAGCTAATTTTTGTATTTTTTTTGTAGACACAGGGTTTTGCCATGTTGCCCAGGCTGATCTCAAACTCCTGGGCTCAAGCAATCTACTGGCCTCAGCCTCTCAAGGTATTGGCATTACAGGCATGAGCCACCGCACTCAGCCACCTCATTTTGCAGTAAATTTATTTCAAGCCTCAGTTTTCAAACATCAGAATTCCGCAAAGAAGCTTCTAGCATTTTTTGATATGAATTACCAAAGGCCGATTCTATATTAGTATTCACTTTTACCCTATCTTTATCTCACTCACTGCTACAAGGAAAAAAGTCAAGCCACCTGTGTGTAAAAGCTCTGGATGAAATAGGGATAGGGAGACCTATTGAGAGCCAATTTTGCACTATATTTCAAAATTAACAAATGCACAAACCTTTTCACCTAGGAATTCTACTTCTAGAAATGCATCCTACAGATACACTCATTTATGTGCAAAATGACATGTACACAAGGCTACTCATTGCAGCTTTGATTGTGAATATACTTAACAAGACTGAAAATAAAGTACACTTGAAAATTAAGATGAATTTTAAAATTCAGGTGAATTTCATGTTAGCATATTTTACCACAATTAAAAACATTTTTTAAGGGAGACCAGCTAAGTAAATTATATCTATGAAATGGAGTATTATGCAAACATAGCACTTATGTACTAATATGAAATGATATACTTTAAGTAATAAAAGCAAAGTGTAGAATAGGATGAGGGATGCCATTAGTTGTGGTTTTTTTGTTTTGTTTTGTTTTTGGGATGGAGTTTTGCTCTTGTTGCCCAGGCTGGAGTGCAATGGCATGATCACGGCTCACCGCAACATCCAACTCCTAGGTTCAAGCAATTCTCCTGCCTCAGCCTTCCGAGTAGCTGGGATTATAGGCATGCACCACCATGCCCAGTTAATTTTGTAGTTTTAGTAGAGACGGGGTTTTTTTGTTGGTCAGGTTGGTCTCGAACTCCCAACCTCAGGTGATCCACCCACCTTGGCCTCCCAAAGTGCTGGTACTACCGGCCTTAGCCACCACGCCCAGCCTAGTTATGTTTTTAAAAAGGACAGAGAATATACTAACCAAATGAAAACTCCCCATATGCCCCTCTTGACAACCCTCCAATGGAGACACATGGACATACAAACACACAAACACACACACACACACATGCACAACATTCTTTCATTAATACATTCTTCATTCAATAAATCAGCATCAGGCACGGTTAGGTATTGTGGATATAAAATAAATAAAAACATTTCAAGTATTATTCTAAAGTGAACAGCAGTTAAAACTCAAGAAAGACTAGCTTGGTTCTATAAATAGTGGGTAATGTGGAAAGTTTTCTGGCTCTCCATCTGTATTAATAGATGTCTCATAACCAAATAGTCCTTTAACGCAGTCTGTGCTGCATGAGTGGAAAATACTAGATACCTAGGCCCATGCAGTGGGAAGGCATATATGTCAATATAACTGCAAATAAGAATGCGTTTTTACATAAAATATATCTTACCTGTTTGCTTTATATAAAGCAGATAAATCTAGTAAGTGTGACTGGTTTAAATATGAAAATATAAATTGAATTTGGATCTCCCTATACTGGTTTGAACAATATACTCTAAAAATTCATGTCTACCCAGAATCTGTGAATCAAGATGAGGTAGGTCATACTGGATTAGGGTGGGCCCTAAACCTAAATCCAGTAAGACTGGAGTCCTTATAAGAAGAGGAAAATGTGGTCAGAGAGACACACAGGGAGACCACCATGTGATGACAGAGGCAGAGATTGAAGTGACGCACCTACAAGCCGAGGGACATCAAGGATGGTGGACAACCACCAGAAGAAGCTGGAAGAGGCAAGGGAGGAGCCTCCCCAAGAGTCTTTCGAGAGAGCATGGCCCTGCTGACACCTTGATTTCAAGACTTCTAACTTCCAGAACTGTGAAAGAATAAATATCTGCTGTAAAATCCAGTTTGTGGTAATTTGTTATGGCAGCCCTAAGGAATTAATATAATCCCTCCCTCAATTTTTCCCATCCTCTCTTTCCCCTTTCCATTCTATTTTCCCCAAAATTATAGTCTTTCTTTTCTTATCAAGTATAGGAAAAGAATTGTATTATACTTTTAATATTGAGAACATTATATATAATCTAACATTATGTATTATAAATGGTTTTAATGTTCACTTCTAAATACTTTCAGAAATTATACTTTAAAGTATAATTATTAAGAGTTAATCCACTACATGTTTTATCTCTCAACCAGAACTTAGTCAAAATTTATTTTCAGACCAAATGTCAGTTTACCAAGACTCACATAGCATGCTAAATCAAAAAAGTGAAGGTGGTCAGGTGTGGTGGCTCATGCCTATAATCCCAGCACTTTGGGAGGCCAAGGTGGGTGGATCACTTGAGGTCAGGAGTTCGGGACCAGCCTGGCCAACACGATGAAACTCTGTCTCTACTAAAAAATACAAAAATTAGCAGGTATGGTGGCATATGTCTATAATCACAGCTACTTGGGAGGCTGAGGCACAAGAATTGCTTGAACCTGGGAGGCAAAAGTTACAGTGAGCCGAGATTGAGCCACTGCACTCCAGCCTGGGTGACAAAGTGAGACTCTGTCTCAAAAAAACAAAACAAAACAAAACAAAATGAAGGTACTTAGATCAACTCTTCTTTTTTTCTTTCTTTCTTTTTTTTTTTTTGAGTCAGGAACTCCTGGGCTCAAGCAATCCTCCTGTCTCAGCCTCCCAAAGTGCTGGGATGACAAGCATGAGCCACCACACCCAGTTTGGATCAACGTTTTACCAAGAAATTATCCTGAGGTAGCAATAAGGTCATGTTGAATTTTACAATAATCCTAATTTTATTCAGTAACAAATTTAATTTCCAATATATATGGTATTCTTCTTTTAGAGCATCATTTAAGGACAACTGTTAGAAAGTTAAATGACTAACAAAATCAAGATTAAAATGAGCAATTTATTACACAGATGAAGTAGCTATGTTACTCAGATTATGCCCTGCTATCCCATGACCAGTAAATAGAGTAATAAAGCTAATATCTTAACCAAGGGATAGAAAAGAAGCTATGGATGCCTGCCAGTTCTTACACTGCACTTGATTAGAAGAACAAAAATATTCTAACACGCTGCTCTATGAAATGAATTCTCAAAAAAGAATTGGGTCAGGTCTACTACTTCCAAAGGGAAAAAGGACAACTGAATAAAACTGGAGGAAAATTTTCTAATTGTAATAAATTTCAAAATTGTTATTGAAAACCAAAGCTAAGGGTTATCATCTACTACATACACACACAACACACACACACACACACTCTAACATGTACATCAATATACTTTTCCCAAAAGTTACAGATTAGAATTAATCTGGACAGTTCACATCTCAAAAAGAAAACAGAAACAACAACCCATCAAAAACTCCTTAAAACAGTGACACTAAAGCCATTTATACTGGCCCACAAAACAGAATTAACGGAGAGAAGAAAGGTTGCTTATTATGCCCACAAGCTGATGCAACATACTATTCTATCCTTCTGTGCCTTCATTTTCTCACTTATGAAACAATATCATTAATGCTACTTAAACATCTTGCAAAAATGAAGGAGATCTAATTGATAGTACCATAGAGATCCTGAGTAATGGGATTAAAGTCACTTTTGGAAGCACTAGTAACTAAAAGAGCCCTAAGACTACTGTGTCATATGAAAATCAGTCTAATAGTAAAGATTAAAGAGACAGCTGGGCACGGTGCCTCATACCTGTAATCCCAGCACTCTGGGAGGCTGAGGCAGGAGGACCCCTTGAAGCCAGGAGTTCAAGACCAGTCTGGGCAACAAAGTGAGAATCTGTCTCTATAAAAAAAATTAAAAATTAGCTGGGTGTGGTAGCATGTACCTGTGGTCCTAGCTACTCTAGAGACCACAGGGACCTAAGGCAGAGGATCTCTTGGGCTCAGAAGCTCAAGGCTGTAGTGAGCTGTGATCATGCCACTACACTCCAGTCTGGGTGACATATATAGGCACTCTCTCTAAAAACAAACAAACACACAAACAAACAAACAAACAAACAAAAGAAATTAGAGAGCCAAAATAATCATAAGTGAATTTCACATAGCTGGAGAACTGTGGCTTTCAGCAGTTCAGGTTTGAGGCAGACCTGATTGGATTCATCCGAGGGAGGGTGTTAATTAAGAGTGGCCATGAGAGAGTGGCTTAAAGTACTCATTAATGGAGGAGAGACTGGTGAGGGAAACAAGTCTTGCAAACAAACAGCTGACTACCTAGAAAAGAGATGGAGGGAGGGCAATCATACATAGAGATGCTAATGTCATCCCTTTCTCCACAACATTCTAGTCAAGCTTCCCAAGGGAAGGCCCAGACTTTTGAAAATCCTTCTAATACATATCTCTAAGTAAGAACCACTGGAATTGAAGTGCTGATGTTTAATTTTATTTTTTTTTAAAGCAAGTACATTGTACACACTAGGAAATCATGGTCAGTATCCCTTTGGCACTTAAATTTTAAGAGGTTAAAATTTGAGAGGGCAAGGCTCAAGAGGTAGCTTTTGGAGGGGTCACATAACTAAAATACTAATAGTAGCAGATATTATTAAATAGATGTGTAAGTAATAATCTCAATAGCTAACATTTATGGAATGTTTATTATATGCCATGCACTAGAATTAGCAATAGAAAATAATTTATATTATTTTCTGATTTAATCTTCACAAAATTCCAAATGTACAGATAGTATCATCCCCAATATGCAAATGAAGAAAATGAGACACAAAAGGTTAAGCACTGTTTTCAAACTTATACAGTGAGGAAGTAGGGGAACCTACTACTAACCACAATATCATATTGTCACTGCTGACATGCTTCATGTCAAAAAACGTTAAGGACAGGAACTTGGATAAACTGCACTTGCAGGCCCTAAAGTTGCCCATGATTATGCCAGGGAATAGGGTGGACAAGCCAAGTCCCAAAATCCTCAACAAAAAAGGATAGTGGATGGCAACAACAAGGAGGGGTAGAGAGGTATATAGCCAAATAATCAAGTATTTTTTTCAGTGACAGCTGAATAATAACCAAGTCTAAAGGGGCAAGGTATCTAAGAAAAAAAATCAACATTGTCTTTGGGCCCAGATGGGATTATCTTAAATATAATATGCTTGATACAGAACTGGCTCTTTTCCCTAGTCTTCCCCATCTTAGCAAAGAACACTGCTGTTCACCCAGTCATCTGAAGATGAAATCTAAGACTATCTTCATTCCTCCCTTTCCTTAATCTTCCACATTCAATCCATCTCTAAGTCCAGTGGACTCTGCCTTCAAAATACATTCGGATCCTCTATTTTTCTTCTTACTTACTACCATTTATTATTATTATTATTATTGAGACAGAGTCTCACTCTGTTGCCCAGGCTGGAGTGCAGTGGCACAATCTCAGCTCACTGCAACCTCTACCTCCCAGGTTTAAACAATTCTCCCACCTCAGCCTCCCGAGTAGCTGGAACTACAGGTGTGCATCACCACATCTGGCTAGCTTTTTTTTTTTTTTTGTATTTTAGTAGAGATAGGGTTTCATCATCTTGGACAGGCTGGTCTTGGTGCTCCGCCCACCTTGGCCTCCAAAGTGCTGGGATTACAGGCATGAGCCACCATGCCTGGCCCCTCTCTACTACTACCATTCTAATCCAAGCCACCAATAACTCTTGCCTGGACTTCTGCAATGACTTCCTAACTAGTCTTCTTGCTTCCACTCTGCCTACCTATGTAAAAGAAATCTTTAGAATTCCAATTTCAAATATCATTAAAATCAGAAACACCACTGTCAAGCATGAATTAGGGAACAGCAGGAAAGTCAAAGATAATAACTGGGAATTAACTTTCACTGGCATTAAGATTTGGTTTAAGTTAAACTTGTACTGTTTTCAAAAGGGGAGCTAGTGGCATTTTGGGTGAAGCAATTCTTCTTCCTACAGCTCACCAGTATTGCAAAACTTTTAGCTTGCCTGGCCAATAGTCTGTTACAATCCAAAAGGTAATTCCAAACATCCTGACTCCACCCCAATCTCCTTTGAGAAGAACTAAGTTAAAATTATGTCAATACAAGCCTGTGGTAAAATCAGGGTGAGGTTAAACAACAAGTGAGAATCATCCTGACAACATTAGGACTAAACAAACACGTGTTTACTGCCAACAAAGATCCATCTCTATGATTCCCTCCCCTTCACCCACTAAGCTCCCAGGATATGGCAGCCAAGAGTTTGAAACAATCTCCTCTAGGAAATCTGATCACCTCAAGAGGAAAGACCTAAAAATATTGACATTTGGGGTTCTCCAGTGAAACATTCCAATAAGATCACCCTACAATGAGGCTCAATGTTGATAAGCCACAGCCACTTGCTTGGCTACAAATCAACATTTTAATCCCTTACTCTTAAAACAAGAACAGACAGCTGAAGGGGATGAGAAAAGCAGATGTGTGAAGGGCTCTATGTCATCCCCACTTCTGGCTTGAAATAAGGAATACACTCCCCACGCGAAAGTTACCCTTCTGATACTAGGAAGAAAAGAATATTCTTATCACCACGAATGGGGAGTCAACACGGTGATGAGTCTGCACAGCAAACCATACTAAAATAATGCTTTCCTTCCATTAGTTTCCCCCGTGTAGTTCCTAGTCACTTTCCTACAATTTGCCACCCTTAGAAGCTCAAACCCATTTCCTTCATCCGGTCATTTCTCTTCAATTTATTACCCTTTGTTAAAATGGATATAAAGCCAGGCTTGGTGTCTCACACCTGTAATCCCAGCACTAAGGCTGAGGTGGGAGGATTGCTTGAGTCTAGGAGTTCAAGATCAGCATGGGCAACAAAGCAAGCCCTCATCTCCACAAAAAAAATTTTAAAAAGAAATTAACTGGGCATGCTGATGTATGCTTATAGTCCTACCTACTTGGGAGGGTGAGAGGGGAGGATCACTTGAGTCCAGGAGTTCGAGGCTACAGTGAGTTATAATCACGCCACTGCATCCCAGCCTGGGAGACAGAGTGAGACCCTGTCTCTTAAAAAAAGAAGAAGAGAAGAAAAGAGAAAAAAAGAAAAGAAAGAAAAGAAAAGAAAAGGCATGGTGGCTCACTCCTGTAATCCCAGTACTTTGGGAGGCTGAGGAGGGCGAATCACTTGAGGTCAGGAGTTCAAGATCAGTCTGACCAACATGGTGAAACCCCATCTCTACTAAAAAAAAATTTTTTTAAATTAGCCAGGCATGGTGGCACAAACCTGTAGTCCCAGCTACTCGGGAAGCTAAGGCAGAAGGACTGCTTGAACCTGGGAGGTGGAGGTTGCAGTGAGCCAAGATTGCACCACTGCACTCCAGCCTGGGTAACAGAGTGAGACTCTATCAAAAAAAGAAACAAAAGGAAGGAAGGAGGGAAGGAGGGAAGGAGGGAAGGAGGGAAGGAGGGAAGGAGGGAAGGAGGGAAGGAAGGAAGGAAGGAAGGAAGGAAGGAAGGAAG
>NW_016815254.1:1328236-1332419 GCF_001698545.2 Rhinopithecus bieti
GGAAGGAAGGAAGGAAGGAAGGAAGGAAGGAAGGAAGGAAGGAAGGAAGGAAGGGGGGAAGGGGTATATAAAATCCTGACTCTAAATGCTTCTTTGGAGTTTTCACTTCTTTTCTATGAAGCCCCCTGTGCCACATAAAAAATGTTAACATCAAATAAAATGTGTATCCTTTTCTCTTGTCAATCTGTCTTTTGTTAGCCTAATTAGGCTAACAAAACAGGCCATAGCTGCGAAACCTGAGGGCAAAGGAAATGGTTTTCCTTACCTACATAGTCATATATTGCCAGAGACCTGAAAAAGGCTGTTAATGTGAAAGAGAACAAAGCAAACAGAAAAATAAAGAATCTGAGGAAACAGGCATTACACAAAAAAGAAAACTTCAAGAGACCAGCATTAATGTCTATATTGAAGTAAGGGATGAGATGATGATAATAACCATGAGACAAGAATAAGAAAAAACAGGACCTGCTGGAAATTAACATAATTGTAAAAATAAAAGTCTCAATAGAAAAACCGAGAGATAAAGTTGAGATAATCTTCCAAACAGGAGATTTAAAACAAGATGAAAACGAGAAAAGACTTGAACATTAGAAGACAATTCCACAAAATCCAGCCTTCAAATAACAAGAGTTCCAGGAAAAAGAAATCAAAGATGTAGTTAAAGAGCATTTGAGGGTGTGGATTTCCACTCCGACATGGGACATCAAATAGCTAGCACAGTGGATAAAAACAGACCTATACCAAGACATACATCCCCATGAAATTTCAAAACAAAAAAAGAGAAGATCCAATAAACTGTCAGAAAGGAAAAAGAGGACACATATAAGGATAAGGAATCAGATTAACTTGGAATTTCTCAATAGCTACTGAAAGCAAAAAATATTGTAGAGATTATTATTAAAATAATAATGACTTCAAAATCCTGGAGAAAGGTAGTGAGTTATTTCAATTGATTGTTCACAAAGACTGCACTTGACTTGGGGTAAGAAAAAAAAGGGAAAAAAAATCCCAAAGAAAAACTACTTCCAACCTAGAATTCTCCACCCAGCAAAATAATCAATCAGGTGCAAGCAGAGAAAAATATTTTCAAGTGTGTGACATTTTGAAAAATTAACCTCTTGCCCTCATGAAGATATTGGATGATGTGCTTCCCTAAAATGAGAAATAAACCAAGAAAGAGAAAGACATGTGAAAAAAGAAATTGGGAACACAACCAAGGAGAGAGGATGATAGGGAAGAAAGATAATCAGGATGTCAGCTGTATACCAGACTTAGTGGATAACCAGTCCAAACTGGAGCAAGTTAGGCATTTCCCAAACAGACTTTCCAAAAAAGATGAAATTGGCAGAGAAGCATCTGAATGACTTGAAAGGAGATCTAAAATGAAAAGCACTTGGGGGTGAATTAGTGATCATTTCATACCAAAGTAAGCAAAAGAAACAAAAATTATTAAATCTAGGAACAACTCTGTGCAAGAAAGTAAAAGTAAACAGTTTTATACACAGCTCAGCTCTGAGTAGATTTACATATTCATAATAAAGAAAAACTCCAAATACTGACACTACCAAAATTACAATAAAATTCAAATACAAACTAGAAAATGCGTTTATTTTCAGTTTCTTTTCTTTTCTTTCTTTCTTTTTTTTTTTTTTTGACACAGTCTTGCTCTGTCACCCAGACTGGAGTGCAGTGGTGCAATCTTGGCTCACTGCAGCCTCCACCTCCCAGGTTCAAACAATTCTCCTACCACAGTCTCAAGTAGCTGAGACCGCCAGCATGCATGATGAAATACAGCTAATGTTTGTATTTTTAGTCGAGACGGGGTTTTGCCATGTTGGCCATGTTGGTCTCAAACTCCTGATCCCAGGTGATTTGCCCGCCTCGGCCTCCCAAAGTTCTGGGATTACAGGCGTGAGCTACCATACCCAGCCCTCAAAATTGGCTTATTTTTATTTTTAATTTTGAGGTTGGGTCTTGCTCTGCTACCCAGGTTAGAGTGCAGTGGCACAATCAAAGCTCACTGCAGCCTCAACCTCCTGAGCTCAAGTGATCCTCCTGCCTCAGCCTCCACCACCATGCCCTGCTAATTTTTTTTACTTTTGTAGAGACGGGGTCTCGCTTTGCTGCCCACGCTGGTCTCAGATTCCTGGGCTCAAGCGATCCTCCCACCTTGTGCTCCCACAATATTGGGATTACAGGTGTGAGCCACCATGCCCGACAAAAATTTATTTTTAAAACATTATTTTAAATAGGTTTCTAAAAGATAAGGCTTTCTGAATATTAAAACAACATATATTCATTGTAGTAAATCAGAATACTGAAAAACACAAGGCAGAAAATTACCCCAAATCTCACTATCCAAGGATAAGAAAACACTATTAAAATTTTATACTATATCTTCCAGTTATTTTCTCTGTGTATACATATACTTTTTTAAATGAAAATGAATGATTCTTAAATTCTGGTTTATACAACTTGAAATTCAATATATCATACAAAATTGGCTGTCATTATTCTCCCACAATATGATTTTTAATGGCCACATAATAATTTATTACATGTAAGTGCACAGATTAGTTAGTTCTCTAATGTTGGCTACTGGCTATTGATTACAGTAAAATGCTAGACCAATAAGTATACAAATCAAAGAACTAATGGGTGTGTGTTACAAAAAGTACCATGATTTTCCTAAAATAAAGAGTAAAAATATCCCTACCCACAAATGTTAAGTCACCAAAGCAAATAAATCAAAAGTATAAAAATTTACTTTAGGAGGTAATGGAACTGTGGTGATGGTCATATAATTGCACATTGTAGAAGACATAGAGACTTTTTAAAGTGTTCTTCAAGCCAGCCATTGAATAAATTCATAGAGAAACTTGAAATTGGGGGGATGTAAATAAGTTCCAGATTGACAGAATACTAAATACCAAAGAATCAAAAAACAAAATACAAAAGTCAAAGGCAAACACAGAAATCAATGAAATGAAAAAAAAAAATGGAGAAAATCAATGAAAGCAAAAGTGACTCTTTGAAAAGGCCAATACAAGTTATCGAATTAATTTTTAACAACAACAACAACAACAAAAACATAAAACCATAAATCACCAATATCAGAAATGAAAGAGAAGACATCACAACAGATGTTCCTTGATTTATCATGGGGTTCCTGATAAACCCATTGTACACTGAAAACACAGCAAGTCAAAAATGCATTTTTAACACAAAGCCTATTTTATAAAAAAGTGTTGAATATCTCATGTGATTTACTGAATATGGTACTAAAAGTGAAAGACAGAACGGTTGTATGGATACAAGCATTATTGAATGCATGTCACTCTCATACCATCATAAAGTCAAGAAATTGTGAGTAAAACCATGAAAAGTCAGGGACCATTGGTACTATGAACTACTTTAGAAACAAAATTTGACAACTTAGGTGAAATGGACCAATTCCTTGAAAACCACCAATTACTAACTATCAAAACTCATCTAAGATGAACAGATAACCAATTTCTATTAAAGAAATTGATTTTATAGTCAAAAACCTTCCAAAAAATAATTTGGCCCAGATGGTTTCACTGGCATTTTCTACCTGACATTTCAAAAAAGAAATAATACAAACTGCATGCAATCTCTTCTAGAAAACAGAAAAGAAAGGAATGCTCTCAAGTTTATGAGGCCAGTATTGCCCAGATACCAAAACCAGAAAAAGACAAGCAAACAAAAGCTACAGACTAAAACCATCACGAACAGAGGCAAAAATCATCAATAGGATATTAGCAAATGGAATCCAACAATATATACCGTGACCAAGTTAGGTTTACCTCAGGAATGCAAGGCTGGTCCAATATCCAAATATCAGGCCAGGCACAGTGGCTCATGCCTGTAATCCCAGAACTTTGGGAAGCCAAGGTGGGCGATCACTTGAGGTCAGAAGTTTGAGACCAGCCTGGCCAACATGGTGAAACCCCATCTCTACTAAAAACACAAAAATTAGCTGTGTGTGATGGTGCATGCCTGTAGTCCCAGCTACTTGGAAGGCTGAGGCACAAGAATTGCTTGAACCCAGGAGGTGGATGTTGCAGCGAGCAGAGACTGAGCCACTGTACTCCAGGCTGGGCAACAGGGTGAGACTCTGTCTCAAAAAAAAAAAAAAAAAAAAAAAAAAAAAAAAAAAAAA